>NW_018251944.1:0-1493 GCF_001263595.1 Phalaenopsis equestris | reverse complement strand
TACATGGTGAAAATCTAAAATTTTTGCATAGAAGTAAAGCTCTTACCTTAAGAAATCTGAATCTAGCAAATTTTTCTTGATTCCACAAAGAAATCTCCACTTAATAGTGTGCCCTAGCTCTCCAAAATCGCGTTTTTGAGAGGTTGAAGGTGACAGGAGGATAAAAATGGTGATTTTTGGCTCAAATTTTCACTTTTAACCTTTTGCGAGGCGTCTGCCCTGGGGTTTGCTCGTGCTTAACCGCGAGATGTGGCGCTTAGGCGCCAGTGCACGATTTTCAAAAATTTCAAATTACAGTGAAATGCACTATTTGTCTAAGTAAATCACCCCTAAATGTTCTCATAGCACTTAAATGACTATTTACAACATCCTATAACTCTCTTATATCTCAAAATTCTCTTTAATAACTATTTCAATTCGAGACTAAAATAACACAAAATTTCACACAAACAAACTTATATTAATTCACAAACTAGTACAAATAGATTTCAACACTTAGTTCTCATTCCAAATAGTCTTGGATGAGAATATTTTCCTAAATACAAACACTTAACAATTTTTCACAGTTAAACACCTAAGTAACACAAATACTAAAAGCAAGTCATAAACCCTTAAACACTTAAAGACGTTGTCTTTAAACACATAAAAACATAACTTTAAACATAGAACTTAATTCCATTCTTTATTAGAAGGAACAAATTCAGGTCTTTCATTAGTCTCTCCTAGGGCAATTGGAATATAAAGTTGATAAAATGGATGGTGGTGATGTCATCCAATATTCTCAATCTACTTTTGCATGCTTCCTCTATATATCTAATGTGGATAAATTGCACTTTCAAATGCCAACTAATGTGCTCAAGATGTGCATGAATCTCCAATACCTTAGTCTCCAGTACAAACATGATATTTCAATTTTGTTGATCTTCTCTGATATCCCTTCAATACTAACGGCTAAACAATTGTTATACATCTCTTGTGCATTTTGACTGATGAATTTCTTCCTCATGGTCTCCTCCTTGTTCTTCAAATCCATCTCCCATGAAGACATCAACTTAAAATCTATCTCTCTCTTAGACTTTTGGGCTAGAAATGATCTGGGGTGAAATTCCTTCACTAAACCCTTCTATTTATAGGCCTAAATCCTTTCAATAACTCATAGAAACATTTGTAAACTTCTAGGCGATTTTCTTTTCTATAATATTAATTTTGCACATGTTTTTAAACTGTCACACTTAAGCGCCGGATTTGGCGCTTAAGTGTCAAAGCTTAACTTCCAAATTCTCATTTTAACATCTCCAAATCACTAATTTAGGTCTTAAAATCAATACTAACACATAATAGTCTCAAAAATACTACCCCAATTTTCTCAAAAATACTACCCCAAATTTTCTTAATCACACATAAAACAACAATAAAAATAAAAACACACTGATAACTATGGGTTGCCTACCATAAAGGGCTTGGTTTTACGTCATCAGCCCGACGTAACCAGT
>NW_018251943.1:0-785 GCF_001263595.1 Phalaenopsis equestris | reverse complement strand
ATTACTTGTTATTAAACAAAAGTTAAATACTGTAAATTTTATAATAGTAGATTTTTCGTATGTCTTTTAAAAATTAATAAAAAAGGACTTTTTCTCCAAGTCAAGGTACTAACAATAAAAACAAAAGTATTAGTGAAATACATTTCATTTCCCTTACTTTTTTATTTAATAATTTCATTAAATATTTATATAAATATCACTTAATTCTTATGTATTCACATAGAAATTTTCACATAATTGTCATCTTCTCTAAGCATGCATGAACATATGTATTTAATGATATGTTTTATGTAATAATGATATGTTTTATGTGATACAATATTATTGGGTGTTATAACCATAAAAAAAAAAAACAAAGTTTAGGTATTAGACATGTAAATAAATAGGAATTTGGGTGGTATGTATGTACATGCCCCTAATTTTATTTAGTTTCACCTTCCTATTGATCGTATTGAGTGAAGTTTTGGGCAGCTTATTTGGTGTGATTGTGTTTTGAAAACATATCTGGTCTGTTTGGGTAAAATGTGTTTTGACCGCTTATACGTTTTCAAAACGCTGAAAATAATATTTTCACACAGCACCTAAGTATGTGTGGCAGCAGCTTTCTGACAGCGATCAGACTTTTCTAAAAAAATAAAAATTTGTAATACACCATACATAGATTATTAGCAGATTATTTTTAATCAACTTATCAACAGATTATTCAATAAGCTACAACTGTTCCGAACAGACTCAAAAATATAATATTTAATAGTTAAAATATAATATTTAAAATTTGGAGGATT
>NW_018251942.1:5589-9117 GCF_001263595.1 Phalaenopsis equestris | reverse complement strand
TGAAGATATAGTAATGGTATAATGTACCTTAGCTTTAAATCAACACCTAGGGTCAATCCTACGGCCAAGTAACCCTATAAGAACTCTTCTTGAGCTCTCCCATAATGATCTTAACTTCTAAATATTAGAGGTTAGGACCAATATGTGGAATCTCAAGCTAAGTAAAGAGAAGAGTTTTGAATTTCTAATGGTGAGGATACCTTTTCTAGTTTTCTAAGACTAGTCAATAGGAAAGTCCTATGGCTAGACCTAGGCTACTAAAGAAGTTTCTAGACCTCAACCAAAAGTGAGGTCAACATCCACCAAATTAGTCTTTCAATTCAATTCAAAACCATTTGAAATTCTTCCAAATCTTTCATGAAATATTCATACATCAAATTCAACATTCAATTGACCCAAATTTTAGCCCAAATTCAATCTCAATTCTTAAAGCCCAAGCCCACCATGTTTAAGTAAAAAAGCCCAATTTCAATCAAAAGCCCATATGATGTTTGTTGTGCCCATCATCCATCCAATTAAAATCACTCCCTAAGTTTCAAATTCAAGATAAAATTATTCCAAATCAAGAGTCATGACAAAATCCACCAAAAATACCAAATAAATCCAAAATCACTTCTCATGAAAATTACCCAAGCCACATGCAAGCCATAAAGCCACTCCCAAGCCATAGGTGAGCCATGAGAGCCTTGCCACATCACCAAGCTATTAATATCAAGAGGCCAAACCACTTTCAAATATCCTTAAGATCCTTTTTAACCCACTTAACGAAACACCCAAACCTCATGCTTATGGCAAATCTCTTGGATAGAGACCTCATTGGATAGAGACCTCATGACTTATCCCCAATGATTAAGCTGAACCAGCTGATTTTTCTTCAGCCCAACCAAACCTTGGTGGGTGAACCCAGCCCAAACGCATGCTTTGACCTAAAGTGACCCAAAATGACCCTTTCCCCATACTATTTCAATTATACACCTTTACACATGGCCAAACCTAATTTACATCACCAAACCTAAGCCCTGACCTCCTCAAGTCAGATGGTGAACTGAGCCTGGCTGGCCAGCCACCAAGGCTGCCGGAAAAGCCATGTCCAAATGCTCCCCCTTGGCTAAAACTCAAAATTAAACCCATCCAAGTTATTCCATCCCAATTAGATTTTTTCACATTGTTGGCATCCACATAAGCAACCCAAAACACCCACCAATTGCCCTTGATGACCCCTCCTTCCCCCTCTATTTAAACCCACCCTCCATGGACAAACTAAGAGAGCTTGAAATTCCTTGGGAAAACTCTACCAAATTGCTTCCAGAGCTTCTTCAAGACCTCTTGAGTTCAACCTAACCATCCTTAGCCACTCAAGCCTACTGCTCGAGCTCAATTTTAGAGCTCAAATTCAAGCCCGAATTAGGACACCCCCCAAAACTCCACCAAACTTAAATTAATTACACTCACACCATCCCCACAGTGAGAGAAGAAGATCCCCACAAAAGCCCCATCACTAGAGCACCCTAAGGTGGACTTTGATTGAACCCTAAATCGGCCTTGGTTGAATTTGAGTCTAGGCATTTCACCATTGCTTGAGGCTTCATTTAGGAGCTCTTTGGACTCAAGGCAAGCTTTTGGAAGCACCCAATTGAGGCCACACCTCTTGGGCAAAAGTATTGAACCATAACCCTAAACTGAGCTTCATTTAATTCTCCATGCTTATAGACTTGATTTAAGGCTTGATCAATCATATAGATATGTTCTCATAGTCAAGACGAGTCTATAGGAACAAATCACACTAGATTTGGTTGAGTATCGAGCGAGATATTAGGTCTAGAAGTTGGACGGCTAGCAGGTTTGATTTGTTGGGGATGATGACGGAGCACCGTTGGATCAAGCGTGTATCAAATAGACGGCCAGGATTGTGTCAAACGGGAACTGGGTTCATAGAAAAGCGCGGGCTGCTTCGAATGGAGGCATCCAATCTCGTGGCGATGCATGGTCTTTCGACGCATACAAGGATGATTTGGATAAGTAGAAAATCAATCTCGTGGCGATGCATGGTCTTTCGACGCATACGAGGATGATCCAATCTCGTGGCGATGCATGGTCTTTCGACGCATACAAGGATGATTTGGATAAGTAGAAAATTAGGCTTTTATTTGAATTATTTATGACCAAAACTTTAAAAATTCATATCTTAGTGTACAAAAATCATAAAAATAAAATAAAAATACTCTCTCGCTCAATGAACAGAGGAGAACAATGTGAACATATTTTTATGTCCATTTGATGCATGTATAATTTTTAATTAATTAAATGATGTTTTTCTTCTTTTGATTCTTCATTTACATAAACATTTCACCATGACATGGATTTTGGGGCTTTGATTCTCTCTATCATGAGACATCTTCCTTGATTTTTTCAAGGTCAGGGGAGATCTCTAGACAAAGATCTCTATTTTTCAAGTGTATCATGTCAGTTTTTGGTAAAATAGTTATAAAAATTAAAATATTCATCAAAAAAATATAAATTTTTTTTTGGTAGGTTCATGTGGTCAGAGGATCCTAGGAAAAATATAAACTTGGTTTAACTTATTAAAAATAATCCTAATTATCACCAACCCTAAAAAATGAAATAAATTTAATTTGGAGTAATTATAAATGTAAATGCCATCAAAATCACTCTCCACTGTAATTTAATTTTAGAGGAGCTTCCAATAAAAAAATTTCAAGCCAATTGGAGTTAATTTGACCTCTCAAATAAATTAATTAAGTGAAATCACATTTTTTACATTAAAATAATTATAAAAATTAAAATAAAGCTTTAAAAATTACCAAATTGGTTTTGGGAGCTCCTTATGACTAGAGGAACCTAAGAATAAAGTTGGAATTAAAATAAACACTTCATTTTTGGCTATTTTTAGGCATTTAAATAATTAAATATTAATTAAAAATCATAAAAAAATATAAAATTGTAACACCACACTAAAATGTCACATTTGACTTGCTGATTATTGATACACAAAAAATATATGTATTTTTAAATCCATATTTTATACTCATTTTTTGGTGATATTGCACTTTAATAGAATGCATTTTGATGTTTTTTTGCAGGTTGTTGATTTTTAAAGCTTAAAGCAAAAAAAAATTAAAAATGATGGAATTTAGAGTCAAAATTAAGTTTTTAAAGAAATGATCAGCGCAGGCAGCTCCGTGGTCAGCGCTGAAGGTGCAAAATAATTTAACTCTGTAGATTTTTACTCAGCGCTGACGACACCAAAGGCGGTGCAGACCCTGTTTCTAGAAGGTTTGATGTATTTGGATGACTTTTTGAAGAGTTTTTGGAGGAAAATCTTGGAGAACCGACCTTGGGCTCTATTTGGGGCCGAATTTCATCAGAAAATTCACTCCTCTACGTTTTTCACTCCTCTACATTCATTTTTCGCTCCACATCATTCCATTCCACTACCATATTGGAGTCAATTAGTGATTTTGCTTTCATAGTTTAGAGTTTTTGTGGTGAGATTTAGTGTGAAACTTT
>NW_018251942.1:4658-4962 GCF_001263595.1 Phalaenopsis equestris | reverse complement strand
TAGAAAATTAAAATTGCTCCTATTTGGCACAATCCATATTAAAAATATTTATCTCATCTCATTCACCAAAACTTCATTGTAGTGAGAATGATGCTATTTCACATAAGAAATCTTAATTACCTAAACATGGTTCTTAGATTAGTATTTAATATTTAAAAGTTACATTTCCATTTTTGCTAATAGTTAAGTAATTTAGTTTGGTTAAAATCTCAACATTCGAAATTAGTGACAAGGATTTCATTTGATTTTCTATAAATTTCTTATTAAAATTTATCATTGTTAATTTACACCTTCCCCGTGGGAT
>NW_018251942.1:3019-4599 GCF_001263595.1 Phalaenopsis equestris | reverse complement strand
GAATCCCATTATTAATTGCCTATAATTATATATATTTTACACAACTTACTTTTCATATAAGGATCAAGTTTTTGGCGTCGTTGCCGGTGAAGGTAATGGTTAAATTTAATTAAATTAAATAGTTTTGATAAATTAGGAAATTTAGAGAATATATATATACTATACAAATATATATTGAAAAAAGAGAAAATATAAAAAAAATCCAAAAAGAAATTTAATTAAGATTGTATTTTTAAAGAAATTTTACCTTTCTTGCTTTATTTGTTTATGCGAAATAGTGGATCTGAAGGTTTAGTACCTTACGATTCAGAATTAGAACGTAATATTAGAAAAATTAAAAAAAAAAAAGAGAAACTAAGAATTTGAAAGAAATTGTGAATAATATAGAAAATCCAATAAATGAAAATCAACAAAGACCTTTAAAAGATTATGCAAATCCGACAGCAGATGAACTTCATTTAACTATTCAAAATCCTGGTGTTGCTGCTAATTCATTTGAGCTTAAACTTAGTATTATCCAAATGATACAAAATAATTAATTTGGAGGATCACCTACTGAATATCCTAACTTACACTTGCTATTTTTCTTGAAATTTGTGCTACATTTGAATATGATAGTCTAATGATGTTATTAGTCTTAGACTTTTTCCTTTTTCATTAAGGGATAAAGCCAAGGCTTGGTTAAATTCATTAGCACCCGGATCTATTAGAACTTGGGGAGAACTATCACAAAAATTCTTGTCTAAATATTTTCCACCCTCGAAAATCACTAAGCTTAGAAATGATATTACATCTTTTTGTCAGTTTGAAGGAGAATCGATATATGAAGCATGTGAAAGATTTAAGAATTGATATATGAAGTTGAAATTTTTTATGCGTGGGGATTAGATTTTATGGGACCATTTATGCCTTCATTTGGAAACTTATATATATTACTTGCTGTTGATTATATGTCCAAATGGATTGAAGCTATTGCTGTACTTAGATGTGATGCTCAGAGTGTTTCTAAATTTTTAATTAAGAATATTTTTACACGATATGGAATGCCAAAAGTAATTATTACTGATGGAGGATCTCATTTCAAGAATAAGAAAATCAAAAAACTAATTAAGAAAAATGATATTATGCATAAATTCTCTACTGCTTATTATCCTCAAACTAGTGGTCTAGCAGAGATATTGAATCGTGAAATTAAACACATTTTAGGAAAGGCCGTAAATCCTTATAAATTATATTAGTTTGCTAGACATGACAAAACTTTATGGGCATATAGAACTGCTTATAAAACTCCTATAGGAATGTCTCCATACTAACAAATATTTAGAAATCTACCCAAATCATTGATAAGAAATCCTATATTCAAATAAAATGCCCATATGACTATAGAGGGCTATTAAAGAATTTAATTTTAATATAAAAGATGCAGGCGAGAAAAGATTATTGCAACTCAATGAGCTTGAGGAGATTAGAAATGAAGCATATAATAATACAAAAATCTATAAAGAGAAAATGAAAATATGACATGATAGGAAGATTATTCAGAAGAAATTTGAACCTGGACAAGAAGTTCTATTATATAA
>NW_018251942.1:0-2887 GCF_001263595.1 Phalaenopsis equestris | reverse complement strand
AAGTTAATGGAAAAGTTAATGGACATCGTTTGAAACACTATTATGAAAGGCACATACCTCAATTTAAAGAAGTTTTAATGTTAAGTCAACCCAACTAAACAAAATGTATGTCGGGATGACGACATTAAACCAAGCGCTTTATGGGAGGCAACCCATACTTATATGTTTATGTATTACTCTTTAGTTTGATAAGTGTCATATATTAGTAGATAATAATCCTACACAATTTTATTTATTATAAATTAAGCCTAATGTTGGTTGCCTAATATTGGTATTGAAAGAAAAGTTGAGATTTAATTGAACGAAAAACCAAAAAAAATTGCAAAAATTTGTCCACTGGCGTCGATGGTGCCCAAGGAAATTGATATCAGCGTTGACAGTGCCCCTCGAGAGCGCTAGTGGCGCCGTGCTGGTGGCGCCGAGGACGATTGGACGGTTCCTGCAACTTTTGGCAGACTTTGGCGGGATTTTGCTCCATACTAACCGCCGGGAGGTGTTTTTAAAGTCCTAAAAACTGCCTAAGACACCTAGAAACTTCCTATTTTTGTATTTATTGGCTTTCAATTCCAGAAATAATTGAAGGTATGGAGTTTTTAATAGAGGAAATTTTGCTAGTTTCGACGCGCAGAGATTATAAGTTTATTAGTTTTGACGCGCAGAGATTATATGATGAAATGCAAAATTACTCCCTACTATGAAGATCAGTAGAGTCACCAAGGAGAGTGTTATTTTAAACTACTGCATTTAAATTGAGAAACCTATTGATATAGGTTCAATTGTATTTAAATCTGTGATGGAAATCATTATGAATGGGCCAATTTATGGACTTGAGCATCCTTCAATAATTTTTCTGATTTGCAGTCAATCCCAAGTGTCATATGAAAGTTGGGTAAAAGTTTTACTACCATGGGAGCCTATGATTCCTATTGATGATCAATACGTTGGTAATGGAAATGAAGCATTAAATGCTATTATAAATCATTCTTCACATGCTTCATCTCCATTAATACCACCAACAATTGGAAGTTCACTTGCTTTAGAGAAGAAATTGAAGAAAATTGAAAGAGAACTTCAGAGTATTATGAATGCAGTAGAAAATCTTAAGTACCTTTTTGATCACTTAGATTGGAGAATGAAATAAAATTTTGATCACACTAGAACTTTTGAAGTAGGATTAGTTCAGGTGTTTAAATAAAATGGGTGGATCGAAGAGAATTCGACAGCTCAATTCCCGTAACAATCCTTCTACAACCTATATGTTCATTACCAATCTATGAGAGATATTAGAGGAGGTGAAAGCATTGAAGATGAGACTGAATGATTAAATATTGTGAACTCTTTACTTGCTTAAAAATGTTTATGCGTTTTAGTGTAATTGTATGGATTTAGTTAGGTTTGATTTGGTTTGTTTTTGCTTTAGAATTATAAACTTTGATTATGTGTATATTTTTGTGTCAGTGTTTAGTGCTGTGGCTTGATTTCGATGCTGATTTATTATTAGTTTGTTTAATATGTATGAATTTGTGAAATATTTTTGTAAAAAGTGTATTTTCATATATAAAAGACAGTTCGTTGTTGTTTGTGAAAATGATTGTTTGTGAAATGTGTATTTATGATTTTAGATAAAAATCTGTGTTTAAAAATACTAAAAACTTTGGAGAAAAATTGAAAGGAAATTGAAAATTTGAAAAATCAAAATAATGAATTTCGGGCCTTCAGCGCCGACGGCGCTGTCATTGGCGCCGACAGCGCCCTCGACACGAGAGCAGCTGAGAGCAGCGAATTAACCCTTTAATTCACGATTTTCACCGCAAACCTCCATTTTTACCCCCTTAAGTCACATTCAACCTTCAGTTTTGCACCTAGGGCTTGATTTTGGGCGGATTTGAGGCGATTTTGGCTTGATTTTGGGCGCACCTAGGGCTTGATTTTGGGCGGATTTGAGGCGATTTTGAGGTAAAGAAACTTCGGATTTCATCTTCTCTTGGTAAGAGCTACAATTTAAAGTAAAAATTTTTGGTTTTCACCAAATATTTTTTTTCACATTGACTAGATTCAAAATTTTGAATTTTTTTTGAGAAATTTTGAGAAAATGCTTTGGTGAAGAACTCTAACTTAGTGGATTTAAGTTTAAAGCAGTTTACATTTTGATTTTCAAAATTTTTGGGATTTATTTGGAATTTTTCAAATTTTTCTAGATTTCTTATGGCACCGAGATCAAGCAAAAGGAAAGTAGAATATGACGAGCAGAGATTTGTTAGCTTTAGAGCCAATGCTCAATTTCATAGTTTACAAGAAAATAAAAAAGTAATTCAAGATCGAGGTTTAAAAAATCCGGGAGGAGAAGTTGAATGATTGATTATCGCTCGACAATGGGAAAACTTCTGTTATTTTACTGCCAATGCAATAGCTGGGATTGTAATGGAATTTTATGCCAACCTTCTTGATGCTTCTGATGATTTTGTTTTTCTTCGAGGAAAAAGGGTAGAGTTTACTCTAAGAAAATTAATGAGTTTTATCAATTAGAAGATGTGTATAGATTCCAGTATCATTCTTTTTCTGCTATAGATCTGGCTTTAGATGAAATTATTTCTTTTCTGATAAGTGAAAAAACGGGTTGGAAAATAAAAAATGGAGTTAAAGTTAACTTTCCCCTTTCTATGTTAAATGTAGTATCTAAAGCCTGACACTATTTTATTTCTGGGAGGATGATTCCAACAAATCATCATAGTGAAGTGAACAAGGATAGAGCCATCCTGAACTACTATATTCAGCAAGTGATGGATATAAATGTAGGCTCTTTCATTTATTTGAACACTCAATCTATTGCTTTGAGAGAGACTATTGGTGCATTGGCGCCCCCTGCTCTGATTTACACACTTTGTGA
>NW_018251941.1:439-2513 GCF_001263595.1 Phalaenopsis equestris | reverse complement strand
GAAATATGAGATTTAGCCTCAAGCGGGATGTATGATATTGGGCTCCACGGTGTGCATTGATCTGTCTCCAGTGGGACATACGACACGTTTTCCGCAAAATCTGGAGTCTGAGACTCGTTGGTACTGGTAGTGTACTCTTCTAAGTACTGAAACGCTGTAGATGTAAAACATTGTAGTCTGGGCATTCTACAAACGCGCCCGTGACTGATGTCCTGGCTGGTATCTCGATGTTGCATGTTGGGAAACCTCTGCACAAGATATCTGGGACTGGGGGTACAGCTGATCCTGTCAGAAATCTCAATTCTTCATTTGTAGTGGGCAGGCTGGCAGAAGTCTCTCTCAGCTCTGGATCGTAGATATGTCCCTCTGGAATGGGGGTAAGAAAACTATTTTCGTTTCTTTGGCGCTTGCACTCCTGTCGCAAGAAAGCTCTTTATTTCTTTCAGCCCGCATTTCTGCGTGTGTTCTGTGAAGCAGAGTATAGTTGTTCACTGTGGGCAGCTATTAAGCCCCTCGCTGGAGTAGCTATCATGGAGGGCAGTCGGCTGGGCCCCTCCATCGGATCTTGTTCTACCATCACGTTTTTACCCTTACGTGACGCATCGTCCTGAGTGGTCACCCTCAATAGTGAGGGTAGTCCTTTCTTTTCTTCCTTGCTGACCACGCCCATTAGAGGACCGTCGTAGTCCATTTCAATCTGATTGAAATCTATGTTGAAATCTATAACACCTCCTTGTGGCGCCATCTCATCATTTAGTGCGAGGTTCCAGCCGTCCTGGAAGGTAAAGATCAGCCTCTGTCCTGACATTTCTCTGCAGATGACAGAAAGGAACGTCAGTGGGCCGAAGTTTCGCATGAAGAAGAACAAAACAGAGTACTTATTAAAGTAAATTTCAGTCTGTTTTGGTGAAAAGGACTACTCATTTTACGTGTGAGTTTTGTATGAATTTAATGGAATTTTAAATGCAAAAGTAGAAAAGAGAACGCGTAAGTTCAAAAAATTTTCTCAAAATTTTCATTATATATGGGATTAATTACAAAATTTGGACCCCATCATAGACATACGGCCATATAGATAACTCTAGAACAATCAAGGTTTCAAAGTTTCAAAGCAAGCAAAAAGTTCCAAAGCAAGCAAAGGCACGCAGAGGTAAGCGACATTAAGCAGCATCAGGTCGCAATATAAGTTTTCAAGTACCGTCCATTTATCCCCAAAAGTCCACTAACTGGTAGGCTCCTCCTGTATAGACCCTCTCAACGACAAATTGTCCCTCCCAGGTTGGCTCAAATTTTCCACCTATTTTGCTGCGAGCAAGAATAGGTCTTTTGAGCACGAGTACGAGCTCACCAACTCTAAACTTCCAATCGTTTTCCCTCGAGACTCTCCAGTTCTTCAAGTCTGAGTTTTGTGCTTTCTTCCGTTGTAAGTTGGTTGGTAATGGCGACTCTGAGAGATGGTGTTTGGATCTCTAGCGGTAGTAAAACCTCGGTCTCGTACTCGAGCATATAAGGTGTACACTGAGTGGGAGTCCTGAAAGTGATCCAGTAGGCCCACAAGGCTTCTAACAGTTTGTTATGCCAATCCCTTTTATTTTCATCCAGTCTTTTCTTCAAAATTTGTACCAGTGTCTTGTTGAAAGCTTCAGCCAGACCATTTGCTCTGGGATAGTAAATTGTAGAGTATCTCCAATCTAGCCCATGTCTTCTGATAAAATTGTTGATTTTTGTGCTTTTCAAAGCTGTTAGATTGTTAGAGATTATTCTTTGCGGTACTCCAAAATGGTAGACAATTTGGCTTTTGAAAAATTGAAGGATGTGCTGTGTCGTAACCTCACGTAACGGTACTGCCTCTGCCCATTTGGAGAAGTAATGTAGCGGCAAGTATAAACCTATGTCCTTTAGAAGATGGAGGGTCTATCAGACCTATTATGTCCGTGCCCCAACCCTCGAATGGCCACGAAGCAACAGTTTGGTGTAGCACATTCAGAGGCTGGTGTAAGACCACCCCATGCACTTGGCATTGGTGACATTTTTTGGCTGTATCCATGTAATCGGACATCATTGCTGGCCAATA
>NW_018251941.1:0-364 GCF_001263595.1 Phalaenopsis equestris | reverse complement strand
CTCAAACACCGTAGCCACATTTGGTCGAACGATCTTCTGTAGAGAACATTTCCCACCAGGGCATAAGACATGGCCCTTCTTGTGATGTGGTGTGCCTCAGACTTGTCATCTGACAGCTTTCCAGTATGCAAATATTCTATTAATGGTTTGCGCCAATCTTTCTTGATTTCTACAACTGTATTCACGGTTTCTTCTTTACCAAGTTTGTGAAGGGTTTCAAAGTTGCTTCAAGACAAGATTCGTCTTCCTTGCACAGTGACTTCGATGGATTGCCCAGTGACTTCGATGGAATCCTCCGGGGGACACGCCATTTCCATAGCGAGTTTTCATAAAGCGTCGGCATGAGCATTATCTCCCCGAGGAA
>NW_018251940.1:22786-26105 GCF_001263595.1 Phalaenopsis equestris | reverse complement strand
CGAGCCGAACACGAGCTGTTCGCGAACAACTGACAACCCTATTGAGTCGTGCATCGAGGAAAATTAAGCCGTAAAGACAAGACAAGTGGGTGTCGACAAGACATTTTTTGATACAAATCTCATCGCACTGGTTATGTTAAAATAATCATAATTATTTAGTACATACATAAGGCTTATATTGTTGAATTTTGATCCATGACCTCCTGAAAAAACATAATTCTAAAAATACCCTTATATTTTAACACCCTAAATCCAAATTTTCTTTTTTTTATTTTTTAATGGCGACACTTCAAACTCTCTTAAAATAATTGGACTAATTTGACACTTTTACTACTTTGGCAATTATCTCTATCATCTAATAAAAAATAACAATTTGAAAAGTATACAATAAAAATCTTTACATTGAATTAAATAAACTAAATTTGACTTACAAATTTGACCAATAATAATAATAAAATTATGTTGGTATTATATTGAATAGTTTGATTTTATAATAGTATTTATAATTTTGTTTTTATTAGTATATCAATAAAGATTGAAAGAAACTGTCAAAAAAAATTTTCATTGATTTATTTAATTAAAAAATATTGAAATATGATTTTTCAAGTAAATTTTTTTTTTTTACTTTTAAAGTTTCATGAAAGTAATTAGGGGCATTATTACATACATGCCGCTCAAATCTTATGTATTTATATATCTAAAATAAATTTTATTTTTTATATTTATACCATATATAAACATAAAAAAATATCACTATTTTAACTTTTAAAAGGTGAAATATATGTTCTCATGGATAGGTGAAGCGCAACATACAAAGTAAATTTATACGTTTAGGATGGTTTTTGGAGGTAACAAGGATATATGTTAAATAAGTTTTATTAAATTTGATGGGTCTCGGTGGTGACGGAAAAGGAGCTTGAGCAAATGACAAAATAATATCTAAAATTCAGCTTGCAATCAAATTTATTAAATTCGTATTTACATCCTTAAATAGAGAGAGAGTTGACAGATAGAACGAGAAAAAAATGATTTAGGGTCTGTTTGGGGCAGCAACAGTTTATCAATAATCTGCTGCGCAACATTTGCTTTAGGAAGTTACTGCGGGAAAATTGTTGCAGATAAATTGAATGACTGTTTGTTTTCTATGATTTAAGAATAACTGTGTGGGCAGCTGTTTTTGGATAAATGAAACATTTGATTTATGTTTGTTTTTTTTTATATTTAGTTGAATTTAAGTTAAATTCCATGGCTAAATTCGTTAAAAGCATGCTACTAAATGCTGCCTTGGCATTACTTGTGTAAGGGTCTGTTTAGCGCAGCTTCACAACTTTTTAGCTGCAGTTACACTGCCACAGGAAGCTGCTGCGGGGAAGTTGACTGTCTGTTTGGTGCAGCTGTGTGAAAAATGACCATTTTGTCATTATTTAGTAAAACAATTTAAAAAAAGAATATAACGGTGAAATTTTTTAAACTTCATGAGCAAAATTTTTAATGTAATGAATCAGTGAAACTTGAAAGTGTTAATTGTTGGGTAATTTTAAAAGTTATGAATATCAAGATTTGACGACCAAACACATATATTTTAATTTTTCATCAGTTATGAACATGTAAACGTAAACGTTGCTAAAAAATTTAGACTGTGAATTAAAATACCCATTTGTGTTATATGTTACAACAATAATTCATCTTCTACGTAAAAAATGATTTCATGGAAGTACATGACTACTATTTAGTTCAAACTTCAATGATAACTGTCAAGAATTACATAAACACATTTCAAGTAACCGATAATATAAAGGAAGAAAAAAAAACTCTAAAACTATTATAATGACAATTAGCAAGATAATTTTATTATTTTTAACATTTACACGGTGTAGCTCCCTGCCAGACTTTCCTCAAGTGATGTTCTTCATTCTCGATCAACGTCATCTGGGGATTCGTGCATCAACATGTGTTTCGTCAATTGCGCCGATGCAGTATTGATTAAGTAAATGATAGGTAATAAAAAACATTGTATTGTCGAAAAAAAATAACTGAATTGCTCTCAAGACATTACCTTCAAAAATGACATATAACGCACATCATGTGATATTTCCGCGGGTGTCCGCTCGAAATTAGGATTTGATGGTTTGACGACAAGTGCTGAAAGACTAACAAATGCGCTCAATCCAATTAGAAATACCTGCTAATTGTCTCGAAGGAGTGCTGAAAATGCTCAATCGCCCTTGCATGGATTCATTTTGAGATAGTATGTACAGTGTTATTGCGAGTACCTCACTTGAAGTAGTTTTGCTTGAACTATGAAGTCCGTGAGCGCCTACGAGTTCCTCAAGAAGTTCGAGTAATACTTCCTGGCTCATTCGAAACATATTACTAAATCTTGTTGGGTGGCCTGCTAGCAACTCCCCAACCTATTTATCACCGATATATGGAGATGTCATGCACGACAACCGATTAATGTACGTAGTGTAGTACTCATAGATTAAGCACATGACAGTAATCAACATTTCTCTCCACCTTCTCCTGCGTGCATCCATGTTAACGGATATTTGTCGTCTTCAACTAGTATCCATATGGATTGGTATATTTCAGTCTAATCCCCATACATTATTGAATTGCTTAAATAAATCATTTTGATAAATATGAAAAAAAAGCAGTAGCATATAATAACGTGAATACTAAATGATTGACATCAAAACAAATACAATAAACAATTAAAATGCATTATAAAGTACTACAATAATAACTCAGATTTAAAGTACAACAATAAACAATTAAAACAAAATGCATTATAAATGTTCATGACATCAAAATAATTGAATATCTCAAATGTTTAGGCGATTATAAAAACACCGAACATAAGTCAATCTGCGCTTAGTTGACATCTTCACAAAGATATTTCTATGAACCGGGTCTTCTATTAATTCTGTTGCAAAGAGATACAATTCGTCATCCTCATAAACTTCTTGTGACTCGCTCAAAATTTATAGTGCCTCCTTTATAGTTGTGAATGAGAAACCTGCTATTCTGCTTTGTAAGCAGAAACAAATTGGGAGAGTTCTTTTCTAAGAAAACTAGCACCATATTTTGTTCTATTGTCAACCCTCGACTTCTTTGAAGGGAAAGTGGTCTCATATTCGTTATGCTCATTTGAAGGGAAAGTGGGCTCATATTCGTTATCCTTCGGGCTGGGGACTTCAGTGGAATCACTTAAACCTCCAAGGGTTCCAATATTGGCAGCGTTGCCAGCAAACCCAATCTCGCTTGGGCAATATGCATAGTTTCCAGTTGCGACCACCCCCCCAAACATGCGGTTGAG
>NW_018251940.1:2023-13084 GCF_001263595.1 Phalaenopsis equestris | reverse complement strand
TATACATATATATATACACATCTACATATATACATATATATATATATATACATCTACATATATACATATATATATATATATATAAATACATATATACATATATACATGTATACATAAATACATATATATATTTCTGAAGGTACAGGTTTTCAACAGCTTTGTGGCCACTCATTTTGTTCCGCTATCTTAATTCCATTATTTTCTTGACAGTCATTTTCATTGAGGAGTTGCTAGTTTATTTTTCGTTGTGTCGCCCTCTTCTCTGAATACTTATTCATCTTAGATTATGTGGGTGAACTAAGAGGTGAGAAATCAGAGGACTGGGGCAGGCAATAACGGGAACAAACAAAAAAAATTATATGAGAAGCCTTCATAAAGTGAATTTTTGCATTGATAACTCCAAAGCATATGTTCAAAGTGAGATCAACTCAATATTCTTTAAAAACAACTGCGATGGAGACTTTACGAAAGCTAGCTACCAAAGAATCAAGGTTGATGTGCCTATTGTAGAGTTCACATCCTCCTATATAGACAAGTCCTTATATTTAATTACATCTTAAGTAGTTGAGACTAACTAAGAAAACTCCTTGTCGAGGTTCTAATTTGTTCTCAAAAGTTAAAATGTTATTTTCAAGGAAAGGAATATCAAAGTCCTATTCTAAAGGTAGTGGACTCCAAGTGATTCCAAAGTATCCTATCATTTTATTTTGTTGTTGATGGTTTTGTGGAGGTTTATCCTTTTGCTCCAAGTTTTGAATGTTTTTCCCTATAAAATAAAGTTAGCACACTTTAATAACAAGCAAAGTGAATTTAGAGCAACGTCCTCTTTTTGTCTTCAACAACCAAGCAAAATAAAATTAGTAGAAAATTATGTTTTTGTTTGTTAATTTTGTTTGTTTACTATTTTTTTCTTATTTTTAGACAACCCGTTCAAATTGTTCATGGCCTTGTCATCTCGGGGTTGTCAAGTACTCTAGTTTACGTAGTCTGAGAGGTGGTCAAACCTACTCTGACCAAAAGATTTTTGTTGACAACCATGGATTCAGTCATCCAAGAGAACTTCATAGACTCGGGTAAACGGTTCAAGTTGATTTTGGTGATCTTTATTCATTAGAGTTCCATTTTACTTTCAATGTCTTCTTCGACTTTTAGGGGTTGAAAGCTTTTGGCTGCTTAAGAATTATTAGCCAACTAATTTTTATTGTTTTTGCCATTTTCTTTTGTTGTTTGGGATGACCCGGTGAAGATCTCATGGTTTTGGCATCCCGGGTCATTGGGGTTTGTGGTTTAATTAATCAGAAGTGACTGGAAGGTAGATTGTAGCATCCATGAGTTGCCTCATCCAAAATTCCTTTAAAAAATGGATGCATTTTTTTTATTCAAGTTTAAGTTTTAATGTCTTTTAGGGTGAACTTTATGTCATTTAATTTAGGTTGGTTTGGTACTTTAGCCCAAATTGTTCCTAATTGAGGATAAGGGTGCTTTTGTTCTCATATGAGAAGTCACACCCTCCTTAACCTTGAGTCACTTAGGTCTAAGTTGATTTTAGACTAGTACAAATTAAGTTGAATTGATCTAAGATGAGTCTCTAGTTAATCTAAGTTAACCTGAGTTAGATTGTTTTTCCCTTGTATTATCCTTGAACTTGCTTAAGTCAACTGAAGTTCAAGAGGATTGATTTAGTTTGATTGAGGTCAAACTAGTCTTACGTGATATAGATTGGCTTAGGTTAGGTCGAGTCAAATCAAGTTGGGTTAATTTAAGACCGAACTAGCTTAAGCTGTGCTGATCCAAGTTAAACCTCCGGGGCTAAATTAAGTTTAATTTAAGTCAGGCTTGAGCTATAAATTAATTTAGAGTTGCATTTCCTCTTTATGTCTAAGTTGGAGTAAAATTAAATCAGCCCCTGATTAAAATGGGTTTGAGAATTAAGCTAAACTCAAAGATGAGTCTCAAATTGGGTCAATCGAAGTTAAGCACGATTGACCCGGGGAAACGTTGACTTGTTTTGACCCGAGTTAGGTCAGTTTAACCCAATGTGTAGAGCTGATTTGGGTTAACCTGAGTTATGTAAACTGGTTGACCTAGTGAGTTGAGTTGATTTAGGTTAACCTAAGTGAAGTTGGGTTGACTCAGCAAATCAGTTGAATTGGGTTAAACCGAGTTAGGTAACCCAACCCACACTTACATGTATTTTTAATCTTCTTAATTTTGCCAGAAAATATATCTCAAGTTATATCTAGCGGCTAGGGTGAATAAATGTAATGTTTTATGAATTATATAATAGATTTTCACATTAGGGGTACTATGCAAGTATACGTATCATTTCAAGTAATATAGGATTTTCTTTAAAAACTTCAGTATTGATCCCACGAGGAATGCAATAACTCTTAAAATCAACATACAGAAACTCTATTTAAATTGCAAATTAAAAAGATAAGAAATCTAAAATGATACGCTTACTAAAAATTAGTTCTTGAAGAGCTAATAAAGAAAGTAACAACTAAATGTAACAGCCTAACAAAGTAAAACAACGAGTTTGGATATTATGGAAAACCTTTCCCCTTTCAAAGAGATTTTAATCTATGTAAGATTCAAATGATTTAAGACAAAATTGAGGTATTGTGACAAATAGAAGCATACCTTATTTCTTACCCCCTCCCGGTGCATGCCAAGAACATTAGCTAACTTAAGGTTGATTCCTTAACATCTCGACTCAACATCAATGCTATCTAGCCTCTCACCTCTAGATGCCCCTAGTTTATGCCATCATAATGACTGAATCCCAGCGTCAAGGTACTAAAACTTAAACCAAACTGATAAGAAACTAGCCTCTCACTCTAGATCTAACCAATTCTATGTCCATCAAAACCTATATTCCAATTTATTTGCACTCCCCCTTAGGTTATCACAATGGCTCTACCTAGAATGAAGTGTGGTATCCACTAGTTGGGGGAAATCATAGTCCTCCCTGGTCATTATATTTTTCAATGAATTTTAATCTCACAATAGGCCAGTTTGCAAAGTAAATGAAGACTCAGTGAAAACACATCACAATTTTTAAGAGTAAAATGAAATCTTTAAATCATTTTCATTCCACAAGATTAAGTTTCCTATGCAAGAAGAAAGAAAGGGAACCACATAGAATTCATGGAGATTAAAAAAAAATAAAACATTTGCATTGAAATCTAAGACTTACAACAAAAACTTAAACACAAATACAAAGTATCTCATGTCTTCTCCCCAAACAAGTTTATGGAGTTTCCTCTAAGCAATCTCCAAACTTCTTCACACTAAATAACACTCACACTTACACTTGAACATAAATATGAAAACCTAACTCACTATTGCCGCCCAACTAAAGTTTTGAGGCTCCAAAGGTCTCTAAATTCAACCAAATCCTTCTCATTTAATAGAAAACAAAAAATAACAAAGTGATGCTTCGGACACCTCTCTAAAATTCAGCCAAATTTCATGTATCTTCAAGAAAGGTAATTACTGACGCTATAGCGTCAGTTTGGGGCGCTGTAGTCCCCATCTTCGCTCATCTGTGGCACTTTGGCGCCAAGGGGTGTCACATAGCTTCACACAAAAATTACCATTTTTGCTCCATTTTTTCCTCATTTTCTCTAAATGTCCATTCCATGCACCAAAAACTAAAAACATGCAAATCTTCCTTTAAAGTGTAATATCATTAAAAATGTACATAAAATGCTTATAAAATATGCACTAAAAACAAGTTAGTTTGAGGTAGATCAATTCCCCCAAACTTAAATGTTACTTGTCCTCAAATAACTCTTTATACTATATAAAATTTATAACTTATGGTAGCAAATTTAACTTAAAGAATTTGATAATTTGTACTTTATAAATGCTGTAGTGAAACTTTCAAAAAAATTTTTAATAACTTAGGTTAAAAACTAAAATACAAGAATATTTAGCTAACATGTCTAAAAGTTTTGATTTTCTATTTATTTCAAAAATAATTGATTTTCTATTTATTTCTTTCTATTTATTTCAAAAATAACTGCAATTCATCATACTCAAGATAATTAGAAGAAACACCAGAAAGAGAATTGCATGAGAACTTTATTAGTAAAAGTGCGAATACTTCTAATCTTAAGTTAGAAATGTAACTATGTTTCTTTCCTTAAGATGATTCATGTAGAGCCAATTTTTGATTAGACATCTCCTCAAGCTTCTCCTCACATATTTTCTCCTTTTGCTTTTCTTTTTCTTTTTCTGTCAGGATCTTTTTCAATCCTTTCCTTTTTTTTCTTTTTTCATATGTCATGTGAGGATTATTATATCTGGATAGTCTTTAATGATTTTGAACTCTACTATCCTCTTCTTATATGAAAAAGCATCTTTCCCACTACAATCAGATTTTGGTAAAATTAGATGAGATAAATGGTTTTAATATGTATTGTGCCAAATAGGAGAAGTTTTAATTCTTTACCCCGATACAGTGTTATAGAAAATCATTAGTTGATCCAAGGTTTAGTCCCTAAATCCATGGCTAGGCTAGGAGGATACTGGCTCCCACTCCAGAGTTCCCACTTCCCTTCACCTGAAGGCTAACTCTAGATTTAGTTTTTAAACACTAAGACTGAATTGGGGATTTTATTCTGTCACCTTAAAATCTCCAATTCTACACCAAACAATGTATATTTTCCTATTTATTTGCACTTAATTCCATGAACGAAATACTCTTTCATGGAATCAAATGTGATCCTCACTCTGTAGAACTCATACTCCATTTCTCGGATCATATGTTTCACAACACATTTTAAAAATTCAATTGGCCAGATCGAAAAGTAAATTAAGTTCGGAGTTGAAAAATCATCACAATTTATTTTATATTTTAATATTGGCACATCCATATTATCTCTTCATTTTATCATATCTCAGAGTAGGGAGAAAGATAAAGAAAACTACTCAGACTTCATGAGAAAGATACAACAAAACACAAACTTCATATGTAAAAGGAAGTTCATACAACACTAATAAACAAACAACACTTATTTGAAATTCTTTCTCAAAGCAAATCCCTTGTAGCCTCTCCTAGGAAATGTAGGAAGATGAAATCTCTCACTTTTCTCCTTCTCCAACACTCTTAGAGAAGAATTCACACTTAATCTCACCACAAAAGCTCTAAACTCCTAAAGAAAAATCACTAATAGACTCCCGAATGGTGGTGGAATGAAGATGGAAAAGGTGTAATGAGGCAAGGTGTAGTGAAAATGAGCAAGTAGGAATGAGGAGAAGCATCGTTTCTGATCAATTTCATCCCCAAATAGAGCATAGAGTTGGTTCTCCAATAGGTGCATCCAAAAACTCTTCAAAAAGCATCCAAAAACTCTTCAAACCAAAAACTCTTCAAAAAGCATCCAAATTAGTCAAATCTTCTAGAAACAGGGTCTTAACTGACATTGGTTTCGTCGGCACTAGAGACCATTTAATTAAATCTGCCCTCTCTGTCAAAATACGTCGTCGGCGCTACCTCTGGCGTCGTCGATGCTGAGTAAAATCCATCATTTTCTCTGAAATTCTACGCTGTCAGAGTTGAGTATTTCTTAAAAAATGTCATTTTGACTCCAAATTCCATCATTTTTTGCTTCAAGTCCTAAAAATCAACAACCTGTAAGAAAACATCAAAATACCTTCCATTAAAGTGCAATATCACCAAAAATGAGTATAAAATATGGGTCTAAAAATGCATATATTTTTGGTGTATCAAAATCCCCCAAACTTACATGTTACTTGTCCTCAAGTAACTCCTCTACTAAATAAAAATATGACATATGGTAAAGAATTTAACTTCTAGATTTTCATATTTTAGTCTACTAAACATAATAACTTAACTTAAGAAAAATTCAAAACAACTCCAATTAATACTAAAGGTATAAGAATATTTAACAATCAAGTCCAAGATTTCTAATTCTTTATTCTTTTCAAGAAAAACTGTAAATTGTCATATTAAAGTCACTTAAAATATTCATATGAAAAAGAACTTAATAAAACCTTATTAGTAAATAAATCAGTGTAAAATAGGTTAGAAAATCTCAACATATTTTTCTTTGGCCAGTTATCCAAAGTCAAACCCCTCACCTTAATATCTTCTTATTTAATTATTCTTCCAAATTTCATCAATTTGAAAAATTACAAATTTATCTTTAATGAGACCAAAGTGAGATTGGTTGCTACCATTTATCTCTTTCATATTTCAATTATTAAGATATGTCAATTAAATTGGTTAAGCCTAAATATTACTTAAGCCTTAAATTCCAAAAAATTACCCTTTTACCCTTAAGGCCTTAACACCTGATAATTCATTAAATCAAACTCAAGTGACTTAAAAATTTTTATGTTACCCCACTCATGGATTAATTAAAACATCAGAGGAGAAAATGTGATTTTTCTAAAATTATTTAATTTTATAATTATTTTTAATGCAAAAATAGAGATTTTCAATGAAAACTTAAAAATTCAATCAAAACAAAACTTATCTCCTTAAAAAAATTTTTAGAGGTTCACCTAGGTCAGAGGACCACTTGGACCGATTTTAATGATTATTAGAGATTTAATTTAATTATTAGAATTATTTGATTGTTTTGAGTATTAATTAAATATAAAATGTTATTTAAATGGAATATTAAATTTTATATTTTCCTAAAGTCTCTCTAAGCTAGAAAACCCAAAGAAACAAATTTCATTTTTTTATGGTTTGTATTTTAATTATTTGAATTATATTAGTGGAAAATTAAAGAAAATTTATTTCAAGCCTTTAAAAATTAATACCTTGACTTAGAAAATGAGAAAACTTATTTTAATTTGTCCAAAGTGATCAAGAAGTCAAATGTGACATTTTAGTGTATTTTTACAATTTTGTAATTTTTATGATTTTTAATTAATTTTAATTATTTAAATACTTCAAAATAACTTAAAAATGAAGTATTTATTTTAATCCCAATCTTATTTTTCATAGATTACTCTGGTCATAAGGAGCTCCCGAAATCAATTTGGTGATTTTTTGAGTTGTATTTTAATTATTATAATTATTTTAGTGCCAAAATGCAATTTAAATTTATTAATTCATTTCAGTGGTCAAATTAATTCCAATTGACTTGAAATTTTTTTTGTGGAGCTCCTATGACATTAACTTACAATGGACAATGACTTTTATTCCATTTATAATTACTCCAATTTAATTTTATTTCATTTTTAGGGGTTGGTAACAATTAGGATTATTTTTAATGAGTTAAACTATATTTATAATTTTCCTAGGGTTCCTCTAACCACAGTGAAACTACCAAAATAAGTTTTATATTTTTATGATTAATATTTTAATTATTATAATTTTATACCAAAATAGGGACCATAAACTTGAAAATTAGAGATCTCCAGTTAGAGATGCCCCCTAACCTTGGAAAAATCAGAGGAGATACCTAACAACAAAGACATCAAAAGCCTCATGATCCCATTTCATGTTGAAATGTCTATGCAAATGGAGAATCCAAATAAGAAAAATACTATTTAATTAATTAAAAATCTTGAATGCATCGAATAGACATGAAACAATTTCCATATTGTTCTCTTTTGTTCACTGAGCAAGGGGGTATTTTTATTTTATTTTTATAATTTTTCTACACTAAGATATGGATTTTTGAAGTTCTGAGATTTAATTAATTCAAGGAAATTCCTAATTTCCTAGTTATCCAGCGTGACGCCACATCATCCTCGGCGTCTCCGAAGCTCCGCACGACGTCTTCTGGCTCGGCGAAGCCGTCTGAGTCAGCCCGCGCTTTATGGACCGAGGCCCCATTCGATGCAATCCTGGCCACCCATGTGATACATGTGCGATCCAATGATTGCACCCCATCATCGTCCCCAACTGGTTCAACCCGAGAGCCGTCCACTTTCTAACCCTAATATTTCACTTGATACTCAACCAAATCAGGTGTGGCTTGTTCCTATTGACTCGTCTCGATGAGATGAACACATCCATACGGTTAATCAAGTCTTAAATTAAGTCTATAACCATGGAGAATCTAAATAGGCTCGATTTTGGTTTAGGGTTCAATACCTTTACCCAAGTGGTATGGCCTCAATTAGGTGCTCGAGAAGCTTGATTTGAGTCTAGAGAGCTCTTAGATGAAGCCTTGGGCCGTGGTGAAATGCCTAGGTATGAAATCGATCGAGGCCGATTTGGAGTGTTGATCAAAGTCTATCTTAGGGTGGTTAGGTGATGGGGCTTTTATGGGGGATATTCTTCACTCACTCGGGGGGATGGTGTGGGAGCAACTAATTTGGATTTAATTGAGTTTTGAGGGATGTCTCGTTTCAGGCTCAAATTAGGGTTGAGAAATTGTCTTTAGTTAGTGGGGAAGAGGGCTAAAGGATGGTTGGATTGAACTCAAGAGGTCTTGAAGAAGCTCTAAGAACAATTTGGCAGAGTGTCCACAAGGAATTTCCACCGTCTTTTTTCTTGGTCGTGGAGGGTGAGTTTAAATAGAGGGGCTTAGAGGCTGCAATTCAGCCAACCATTAGGTGGCTTTGGCTGCTTAGATGGAGGGAAGAAGGGGGCAACAATCCAATTGGGTTGAACCAGCTTGGTTGGGTGTAATTTTGTGATTTAATCCCTTGCTTCTTATTGGCCTTTGGCTTCTTTTTTGTTTGAGGTCTAGTTTTTTCCTCTTTAGTAGCCTAGGGTTTATCCATAAGATTTTCCTGTTGACTATTCCTAGAGGACTAAAAAGGGAACTCTCACCATTAGAAATTTCAATTATTAGAAATTCTACACTCTTCTCTACTCAACTTGAAGTTTCACATATTGATCCTAACCTTTAGTACTTAGTAGGTGGGGTCAGTATGGGGGAACTCAAGGGGAGTCTCCCATAGGATGGTCAGACCTTAGGACTAACCCTGGATGGTTTGGTGTTAGTTAAAATGGCTAGTGTACACACTAAACTTTCTTGCATACCCCAAACCCTAAGACCCCTTGATTTGGTCCCATGATTCCTTTTAGAGAGCTCATAGGAATGAACATATACCCCTAGTCTTTGGCTAATATGGTTAGAACCAGCATATTGAGCATCTAAAACGAGTCCCCACATAGCTCCTATTGGTTTGGCATGGCTTCATGGCTTACTTGCCCATTCTAGCCCAAAATCACCAAATTATGAAAATACCCCAACAACCCTAATTTTTACCAAAAATCTCAAAATTACCCAAAATACCCAAATTTGCCCAAAAATCATCTCAAACTACTCATAACTACCTAAATTGGCCAAACTTCACCAAAATCACCAAATTCCCAAAATACCTCCAAAATTACCAAAAATTACCAAAATACCCTTAATGACCCAAAAAATTCAAAAAAATTCCAAAATCATCTCAAATATTCCCAATTTCAATTTCTAACAATCACATTGACTCACTTTGACCAATTTTATCCAATTTGACCAAAAGCCCCAATTTGCCCTCAAGAGCCCAATTTCTCTAAATTAGCCTCAATCTTGGCCCAATTGACCCCAATCTTGCTCAATTTCAATTCCAAACCAAAATTCAGTATCCCCAATCTCAATATAAACAAGATTGAAGCCCAATTTTACCCAATTTCAAGCCCAATTTCACCCAAGTCAAAAAATACCAATTTTGACCATGTGACTAAATCCACCAAATTGACCTTTCAATTCAATTCAAAATCACTTGAAATTCCTCAAAATCCTTCATGACATTTTTATACATCAAATTCAACATTCAATTGATCCAAATTTTAGCCCAAATTCAATCTCAATTCTTAAAGCCCAAGCCCACCATTTTAATTCAAAAAGGCTAAATTCAATTAAAAGCCCACATTACAATTTCTCCCCATCATCCATTCAATCAAAATCATTCCCTAAGTTTTAAATTCATGATCAAATCATTCTATATTAGTCCTCATAAAAAAAACACCAAAATATCCCATAAAATTCAAAATCTCTTCTCATGAAAATTAGTCAAGCCACATGCAAGCCATAAAGTGCCATAAAGTAACTCCCAAGCCATAGGTAAGCCATGAGAGTCTTGCCACCTCATCAAGCTATTAATGGCAAGAGGTCAGACCACTTGCAAGCTTCCTTAAAAAGGTTTTAACCCTTTTAATGACACACTTATTCCCATGCTTAGTCAAAATCCCTTGGATGGGAACCTCTCCACAACACTTCAGCTGAACCACCTGATTCTTCTCAGCACCCAAACCTTCCTTGAGAGGTGAACCTAGCCCCAACCATGACTTGACCCAATTTGACCCAAAATAGCCATTTTCCCTTTCCTCTTTAATACAACACATTTACACATGAACAACCCTAATTGACTTCACCAAAAACAAGTCCTAACCTCCCTTAGTCAGATGGTGACCCGTCCATGGCCGGCCGACCACCTTGGCTGCCGAAAAAGTCAGGCCCAAAAGCTTCACCTAGAACAAAACTCAAAATTAAACCCATCCAAGGTGTCTCAAAGGGTTCTCATCCCAATTGGATTTTTTCACATTGTTGGCATCCACATAAGCAACTCAAAGCGCCCACCAATTGCCTCTGATGGCCTCTCCTTACCTCTCTATTTAAACCCACCCTCCATGGCCAAACCAAGAGAGCTTGAAATTCCGTGGGGAGTCCTTAGGGAGACTCTGCCAAATTACTTCCAGAGCTTCCTTAAGACATCTTGAGTTCAATCCCCCCATCCTTAGCCACTCAAGCCCATTGCCTGGGCTCAATTTTGGAGCTCAAATTTAGGGCCGAAACAGGAAACCTCCCAAAACACCACCAAATTCAAATTAATTGCACCCACACCATCCCCATAGTGAGAGAGGAAGATTGTTGACCTCACTTTTGGTTGAGGTCTAGAAATTTCTTTAGTAGCCTAGGTCTAGCCATAGGATTTTCCTATAGACTAGTCTTAGAAAACTAGAAAAGGTATCCTCACCATTAGAAACTCAAAACTCTTCTCTTTGCTCAACTTGAAATTCCACATATTGGTCTTAACCTCTAGCACTTAGTAGGTAAGATCATTATGAGGGAA
>NW_018251940.1:0-479 GCF_001263595.1 Phalaenopsis equestris | reverse complement strand
ACCAACACCCAAATTCGACTGTGGTCGAATTCATATTTAGGCTTTACACCAAGACCAGGGACTCAATCTATAGCCTCCTTGGACCCCAACGAACGTACCAAGCACCTCTGATTGAAGCTTCCCTTCTCAGAGTAAAGGTATAAAACTCCCCCTCTTCCCGAGCCTATTTTGATTTTCCATTTGATTTTGATTTAATGGTATCTTAACTGTATGGATATGTTTGTCTCACTTAGACGAGTCCATAGGATCAAACCCGAAGTGATTTGGTTGAGTCTAGGCCGAGATCTTAAGGTTTTAGTCTGGACGGGCACGCGATCTTTCCGTTGGGGACGATGAACGGATGTCGTCCATTCTCGCGTGTATTAAATGGACGGTGGAGATCAAACCGGATGATCATTCGTGGCGATAAAGCGGGACGTGTGGCAGCTGACTCAAAAGACAACATCGAATAGGAGTGCGCCACGTGGCTTTTCGACGGA
>NW_018251939.1:0-5250 GCF_001263595.1 Phalaenopsis equestris | reverse complement strand
AGATAGATAAATGTGTTAGTAATGTGTTCTTAAGGGTAGTGTGTTGATGTTGTCTTTGTTAAGACTTTTTGAACTCTAAATGTTGTGTTTCTATTGTATTAGCTTTTATCTATGAATATGTTGTGTCATTTGTATTGAAAATATTATTAATATAAGAACACTAGTTATGTGTTGTTGTTTTGTGAAGACCTTAGGTGTTTAAAATGATAAATTGAGTATTTGAACGTTAGACTTTGGATTGATGTCGAACCCAAAAATGGCCATTAAAACTGAAGAATAAGACTTGAAACATCTTAAATTTTTTGTTCTCTTTCATGATAAAAAAATTTGTAAAATTTTGGGTGCTTATGAATGGCGCTATAGAGCCGAGCCAACCCGAGAGTGGGATTTAGGGGCTGAACCGTAGACTGACGCCATTTTTTACCTTGGTTCATTTTCTTCCTCTATATTTTACATTTTTGCTCCCCTAGGGCTTAGATTTATGTTTAATTTACTTGGAGCAAGGACTTCAAACTCTAGATTTCATCATCTTTGGGCAAGATATTCATCTTTGCTTTTAAAATTTTTTATTTTACCATGGATTTTTTCCACATTGTGGGTATGGCCGAAAATTTCAAAACTTGGTGGAAATGGTGAGAAATCCATGGGTGAATGATCATTTAGTTTAGAATGTGTTTGTTAGAGCCTAAAAATCATATATTTGAGATTTATTGGAATTTTATTTTGAATTTCTAGATTTTGTCATGGCTTCTAAGATGAATAGAGGATAAGGAAATAGAGTTTTTTATGGGGATAAATTCATGAGCATGAAAGCTCAAGACCAGTACAGTGACTGCAATCTAAGAAATTGATTGCAGAATAAAGTTTCATTCATCCTAGTGGTACAATTGAATACATGATTACAACGCGACAGTGGGAAAATTTTTGTTATTTCATTGTTGTCATTGTGATTTCTGTGGTTAGAGAGTTCTAAACAAATTTACCTGACGAATCTGATGATTTAGTTTATGTGAGAGAGCAGTATGTAGATATAAATTCTACTCAGATCAATCACATTTACAAACTGCATAGTGTTCTGATCTCGAGTTTTATGGCAGTACTACAAAGTATGTTTTATATTCTTAATTTTCCTTACATATATTTCTTACTTTACAACATAGCCAAAAACTTGACTCTGAAGCAAATAAGAGTGCAATTATTATATTTAAATATTGGGATACTACGCAATTATACGTATCATTATCAAGTAATATAGTACTTTTTGATTAAGCCTCAAATATCTAACCCACAAGGAGAATTACAATCTCTTAATAAGAATTATATAACAAACTCTACTTTGAAAAATATTCTTACCCAAACTACATATGTTAAAATAGGAATGAAAGTTCAAATATTTTTGGTAATTTTTTATAATTTAAAAGAAAGTAAACAACTAACTAAATTTAATTAGATCATTATAAGATGAAAGCAATATAAATAAAATATATTTTTCATTATCATGAGTCAGTAATAAATATAGTGATACACCAAAATAATATGTTGTTTAAAGTATACATTTTATGCTTATTTTTGGTGATTTTGCAGGGTTAATGCTTTAGAATATGTAATTGAATGGTCTGTTGACTGCAAAGTTACAGTAGTAGGAGATATATCTCCTAATCCCAATCTTTCAAATATGGATAATGGCATAAGGTTAATGTTTGTGCCTAAATCACATAAAGCATTCTCATAAAATTTGTCTCCTATTGCACATGGAATTATGAAGCTACCAGGATCTTTAAGCATTTCATAAAGATTTTTCTGAATTATAACACTGCACTCCTCACTAAGTGCAACAGTCTCGTTATTTGTGAACTTCCTTTTTCTGTAAATAATATCCTTCATAAACTTCACATAGCTTGGCACTTGTTCTAAGGCTTTAGCAAATGAAATATTAATCATAAGTTTTTTTAAAGATTTTCAGAAATTTTGAAAATTGTTTATCCAACTTTTGTTGATGAATTCTCTGAGAAAATGGAGGTGGTGTTTTTTCCAAGTTAATTTTTTTGTGGAGAAAGATGTCTCTCTAAACCTTTTGGAGCATCCTTTTTAGACTCTTCAAAATCTTCCCTCTCTACTTCAATCTCTTTTTGAACTCCACCTTCCAACTCTCTCCTGCTTCTAAGTTGAATGACTTTTACTTGTTCTTTATTCTAGTCTTTTGGATTTACTTCTATATTACTGGGAAGTGTTCCTTAGGATCTATTACTTAAAGAATGTGTTATTTTTCCCAATTGATTCTCAATATTTCTAACTGTATATCCTTTACTTTGTAACTAATTTCTCATTTGTAACACCATTTCTTCTATAAATAACTTTTTCTCCTTAAATTGTTGGTCTATAATTATTATTACCTTGGTTGTTCCAGTTTCCCAATGTGTTTACTTGGTTGTTCTCCCATTGCTGATTATTTCCACCTAAAGTATTATTCTAGTTAAAGTTAGGATGGTTTTTCCAACCTGGGTTATAATAGTTTGAATATGTGTTATTTGGCTTATTATTTATGACATATTAAGTTTCTAATAATTCTTGAGAATATATCATTTAGCATAATGAATTTTCTTCAATCATTGAAATTGGTTGAACAAAATTCATTCCAATTTGGTCTAACTTCATTGAAATTTTAGCAACTTGATTTGCTAACATTGCAAAAGCATCAGATTCATAAATATTGGCTACTTTCTTCTGATTTACCCTCTTAAAAGGCTATTGAAAATTATTACTATCCATTTCTTCAATTAAAGCATAATCATCGTGAAATGGGTTTAACATCAATTAACCACCAACCACGACATCGAGAATAGCTATAAGAGATCAAGGTAATCCATTGTAAAAGATTTGAATTATTAACCAATCTAGTATAACATTGTGTGAACACTTTCTTAGTAGTTCCTTAAGTCATTCCCACACTTCATAAATAGATTCCCCTTTAAACTGACAAAAAGATGTAATGTCATTTCTAAGCTTCACAGTTTTGATAGTAGAAAATATTTAGTAAGGAATTTTTGCACTAAATCACCCTAAGTTCTGATAGATCCAGGTGCTAACAAATTTAACCATATCTTAGCCTTATCCCTCGGTGAGAATAGAAAACCCCTAAGTTTTATAGCATCATCTGAAACACCATCATATTTAAATGTAGCACATAATTCAAGAAAATTGGTAAGATGTAAATTTGGATCTTCAGTTGATGCTCCCCAAACTGATTATTTGATACCATTTAGATAATAGCAGATTTAAGTTCTTTCTAATTCAGAATCATAGGAGACTAGTCCTTTAGAACCTGAACTATGCATACATTCCTACAAATAACATAAAATAAAATCACACAAACAAGAACTTATATAGAAACACCAATACGATATTCCTATAATAAATCTTAAAGTTTAAACAAGACTTTCTAAAAATAAAAATTTACTTTCCTAAAAATTCCTTCAAAAATTCTCTTACTCCCTAGCAACGACGCCAAAAAGTTGATCCCAACTCTTATGACAGTACTACAAAGTATGCGGTTATATTCTTAATTTTCCTTACTTATAATTCTTACTTTACAACATCGTTAAAAACTTGACTCTGAAGCAAATAAGAGTACAATTATTATATTTAAATATTAGGATACTACGCAAGTATACATATTATTATCAAGTAATAAAAGACTTTTAGTTAAGCCCCAATTATCAAACCCACAGGGAGAATTACAATCCCTTAATAAGAAATTAGATAAAAAACTATACTTTGAAAAATATTCTTACCCAAACTATCGGTTTAAAATAGGAATGAAAGTTCAAATATTTTTGGTAATTTTTTATAATTGAAAAGATAGTAAACAAGTAACTAAATTTAACTAGATTTTTGTAAGAAGAAAGCAATATAAATAAAATATCTCTTGCCTTAACATGAATCAGTAACAAGTATAAGAATTATGTTGTGGAAGTATCCAAATTGTGTTGTACCAAATAAGAGCAATATTGTTCTTTACCCTTACTAGAGATGCTATAAAGAACATTGGTTAATTTAAAGTTTGAATAGTCATGAAGAATGGGCAAGGTAGGGAAGATACTAGCTCTCACTTTAAAATTTTTTCTTCTCCCTTCACTTGGGGGCTAACATCTCTTATCAAAACCTAAAATAATAAATCAAATAGGGGGCTTTAGCTCGTCACTCTAAAGTCCTCTAACTCCACACCCTTCAAAGTTTATTTCTCTTTTTATTTGCACTTAAATCATATGAACTACATGCTCATCCATACAATCTCATGTGATTCTTACCATTAATTGATTGAGACAATACCATATCGGATCTTGTATGTTCTCACAATAGATATTATCATCTTAATTAGCCAAATCAAGAAGTAAATGAAGTACAAGGTTTAAAATCATCACAATTTATTCCGACATTAAGGACCAATACTTAACACAACTTTCATCCAACACTTAATTACTTATTATTTTAAGAAAAAATATAAAGAAAACTATTTAGAATTTATCGAGAGAATACAACCACACTTAAGTTTAAAAGTAGAAATAATGTGAAAGCACAAGAAGTCTAAATTAAAATGAAATGTAGTCACAAACATAAATACTTATCTCAAATTACTATCCACCAAGCTGTTGAAGTTCCTTTGCATCTCTTCTCTTCCTTTCTCTTATAATACTCTCTACTAACACACTACAACTCCTCCCATTCTTCCCTCAAAAAGTATCCTAATTAATCTATGAGAGAGGGGCAGTGGCGACTAATTGAGTCTCTCCTAATCATTCAATCCAAGTCTTCTTTTATAATTTTCTAAAAGGTGCTTTGGTGTCTCTTCAAAATGTGTCCACATTCAATGAATCTTCCAAGAGTTGCCTCCTTTCAATAGCCATTTGATTGTATTTTTGTTTCCATTAACCATAAACCACGTTTTCACCAAGAGTTGCTTCAAACACCCTTTCAAAAATTCATCCAAAATCATTGAATCATCAAATAACTACCTCAGATGCTTAAGCATGAGGTATGTGGTGCTTAGGCTCGGCTTTCTCTATTATCCTGATGCTTAAGCACTAGTTTTGGGCTCTTAGGCGCTACAATTTTTTTGCACACCTTCTTCTTTTTTGCTTCAAATTTGATCCTTTTTCACTCCCTTCACCACTTTTCATCCATTTGACTGTACTTGAAAGAAAAACACACAAACACTTTCCATTAAAGCGCAATATCCTCAAAAATATGTAT
>NW_018251938.1:7175-9812 GCF_001263595.1 Phalaenopsis equestris | reverse complement strand
CTAGACCTCAACCAAAAGTGAGGTCAACAATTCACAATCATCATATGAATCTTCAAATGCAACAAATAACGAAACTAATAATCCCTATTCTAATTATTATAATCCTGGTATTATAATCCTGGTATTATAATCCTGGTTAGAAAAATCACCCTAATTTAAGTTGGAATAATAATAACTCTAATGGTGTAAATCCACAATGGGGGAACATTCCAGTGAACCCATTAGAAAATTCAAACAACCAGAGAAATATTAACTATAAACCTTATTATCCTTCAGGTTTTAATAGCAATTCACAAATCAAGGAGAAGAAATTGTTAATGGAAGAAGTGATACTGCAAATGGGTAATCAATTACAAATTCAAGGAGTTGCAACTAGAAACATGAAAAATTAATTGTACATATTGCTACTACACTTAGTAATAGACCTCTAGGAACTTTGCTTAATAATGTTGAAGTTAATCCTAAAGATCAGAATAAAGAGTAAATTAAGGATATTCAATTAAGAAGTGGAAGAATATTGGAAACAAAAGTTCAAAAAGAGATTGAAGTTGAGAAAGAAGGGGTGGAAAATGAAAAGTCTAACGAATATTTTCATTTTGATTCAGAATATCCTAATAAACCAATGAAAATTAATATATAAAGACCACCATCTCCATTTTCTCAAAGATTGAAACAACAAAACAAGGATAAACAATTTACTAAGTTCTTAGAAATATTGAAGAATCTAACTATAAAAATTTCATTTGTTAAAGCCCTAAAACAAATACCAAGCTATGTGATGTTGATGAATGATATACTTAATAAAAAAGGAAGTTTACGGATAACGAGACTGTTGCATTTAGTGAGGAGTGTAGCGCAATAATTCAGAAAAAACTTAATAAAAAACTTAAAGATCTTGGTAGTTTTATTATTCCTTGTGTTATTGGAGAAAGATTTTTTAGGAAAAGCCTTATATGATTTGGGAGACAATATTAATCTCATGCCTCTATCGATTTTTAAAAGGAGACAATATTAATCTCATGCCTCTATCGATTTTTAGAAAGTTGGGTTTAGGAGAAATTTCTGAGAAATTTCCTCTACTACTGTAACTCTTCAGTTAACTGATTGTTTGATTACCTATCCTAAAGGAGTTATAGAAGATATTTTGGTAAAAGTTGATAAATTTATATTTTTTGTGGACTTTACTGTGTTAGATATGGAAACACTTCCTACACATTTAAAATATGGAAATGAAAATAATTCCTACACATTTAAAATATGCCTTTTGTCGGCGCTATTTTTGGTTGGAGGAATTGCCCGTAAGAAGCTGTCGGTCACCGGAATTGAAATCCCGTCGCCCTCTTTGGAAGGACGTTTTAATTTACATATATATTTAGTTTTATAAAAATATGAAATCAAACTGACCCCATATTTTCTTATAGTTTAAATGAAAGAGCGATGTACCTCAAATCTTATATCTATCCCGAAGGGTAAACACAAGACTTGAGGATGAGACTCGATCAAATAAACTAAGGAATATATGACATACGTTTGGTCTGCGAAACATTTGTATTTGCCGACAAGTTCTCTTATTTAATATAAATAATTAAATAGAGTTTATATTAAGCTGGGTTCAGACATGCTTCCTATAAGGGCAAGCCCCTATAGTTAATTACATCTTAAATGACCAAAGTCACCTAAGAAAACTCTCGACAAAAATCAGGAAATATTATCTTCAAAGAGTTTCAAAGGGTTTGTGTAATGTTTGTGATTAAATTTTGAGTTTCATCTGATAGAGAAGTCTTAATTTAGTTGAAGTTGTAGTTTTGTGTGATGTTTGTGATTAAATTTTGAGTTGTTTTATATTTTGAATGTTGTGGCGGTGAATTTTATCTTAGTTGATTTTAATTTTGGTTTTGGTTTTTGTTTTCATTTTGTGGCTATCCTGATAGTTTTAGATTTCATGCATAGTGGTGTCGTTATTTAGCATGCAAATTTACAGGTATAAAAGTACAGTATGGAAGTACAAGAAAGACAACGCTGAAGAGAGTCTTCTTGTTCCATCACCTGAAACTCAAAAAGCATGTTAAGGCACTTTATATGAAATAGGGAAGTAAAATTTTGACGATCTATCAAACCTTAGGTCATATCTTGGTGGGTCCTTAGGATTTTAATTAAGGATGATGTTGTCATGCAAAATATATTAAGTTCAGTAGATCTCCAATGTATCCAACATATCTAAAGAAAGAAGCAGGTCTGTGCTACTCTCTCACTACCTGGTGGAAAATCACGAGCTCTTTTAAACTTATTATGTTGCTTAATAATTCATTCTGTAAATACCCTTAGTGATCAAATGAGCATCGATGTCTCAATTATCCCTAAGGGTAAGATAATTATCATCTGCACTTTAATTTTGAAGATTATGTGGGTGAAGACCTTTAAAGAGGCAAGTAATTGTTATTGGAACACTTGACCAAATTTTGGTTCTAATTAGGATTGTAGTGTTTGAAAGATGTCTTATTTTTAATTGATATTAACGTTTCTAATCCTCATTTAAATGAAACTTGATTTAGCCTAAGTCACTACTAAGCCCTTAAGACCTAAGTGAGTGTCTTAGTTAGTTTTGAAAATGTTAAGCTTTAGGTAGTCCTGATTCAT
>NW_018251938.1:4865-6936 GCF_001263595.1 Phalaenopsis equestris | reverse complement strand
TCCTTGAATTAAGCTTAAATGTTAATTAAGGCTAAATTTTCAAAATTACACATTTGCCTCTAAGGCTCTAACACTTCATAATTTGTCAAATTCAATTCAAATGACTTCAAAATTTTTATCCTACCTCATTCATGGATCAACTAAGACATCATATCAGAAAATATGATTTTTGAAAATTTAATTTAATTTATATAATTATTTTCATGTAAAAATAGGATTTTTCAAAGAAAATTTCTAACTTGACCAAGGTAAATCATAATCCCTTGAAATTTTTGCTGGAGGTAGACTTAAATCAGAGAAGCCTTTGCACTAAAGCTCATGATTTTTTGAGTTTTATTTGAATTTTAAGAATTATTTTAAGTTCTGGGTATTTATTAAATGTAAAATATTTTAAATGGGGAAAATTAAGTTTTATATTTTAGAAAAATCTTCCTAAGGTTAGAAAACTCAGAGGAGAAAAATCCCTAATTTCAAGCAACACAAAGAAACAAATTTCACATTTTTCTAATTTTTATTTGAATTATTGCAATTATTTTAGTGAAAAAACCATTTTTAGCCTTTAAAAATTAGTTTAACCTTCAAAATTCAATATCTTTATTTATAAAATCAAGAAAAATATCCCAATTATTCTTAAGTGCTTAGGAAGTAATTTAAAACATTTCCATTAATTTTATTATTTTTGTGATTTTTATGGATTTTTAAGTATTTAAATATTTAAAATAGGTTAAAAATAAAGTTTTATTTGAAACTCCATTTTATTTTTAGAAAATACCCCTGATTATAGATAACTTAAAAAATCAAGTTTTATGAATTTTTTAGTTATATTTTGATTTTTAAAAATTATTTAAGTGCCAAAAATGTTATTTCACTTTTAAAAATCAACTTAAGTTACGAAATGAACTGAAAATGCTTTGAAATTTTTATGGTGAGGTCTCTGGATCCTAAGTAATAGTAGAGATTAAAAATCAAGTCATTTTGTTACTTATATTTTTTAAAATTAATTATCTTAGTGATTTAGGGTTTGTAAAGATTAGGGTAAAGATTATGTGTATTTTGAATGACTTGGCTCATGAGAAATTTTTCTAAAGGCTCTCTAGTCATCATAAATCTCCCAAATTTTTTTTGGATTTTTCTAGGCAACATGCTAATTTTCATGATTATTTTAAGCAAATAATGCACATAAACTTGAAAAAAATGATTCTTTGTTTAAGGACCTCCTCTGACTTTAGAAAAATTATTGAATATTCCCTAAGACTGATGCAACAACATGCTAAAATTTCAAGCCATAGTGTGATTACTACATGCATGGAGAATCAAAACATCCAAATTAGTATTTAATTAATTAAAAATAAAATAAGCATCAAATGAAATCCAAATCATTTCTATATTGTTCTCCTCTATTCACTGAGCAAGAGAGTATTTTTATTTTATTTTTATGATTTTTCTACTCTAAGATATGGATTTTTGAAGTTAAAGGTTTTTAAATAAAGAAGAAAAATCCCTATTTATCTATTTATACAGCGCGTTGACAGCGACTTTATATATGCTTAAAAATACAAGAATCTGATATCGCTGCTAGAAGATTTAAATCATCGACAACGACGCCAATAAAATGATGTAACTCTTAATATGCAAGAATTTATGAACCCAGATTTATATATTTATAGTTATTTTGTAAAGTCACAACTTTAAACGCAAGTATACGTATCGCTGAAGTAATACAGGGCTCTAGTGGAGTCCCATTTATCGATCCCACAGGGAAGCGAGGTAAGAGGTCTTTAGTCAAATTCTAGTCTACAACAATTAGTCCTTAAGTTGGAATGTCGATTAAAATGATGTTTTATCTAGCAACTACTCCTAAATGCAAGTGTTAAATGTAAATATAGTAACTATAACTAAATGCAAATATTAATTCTAAAGATAATTCTTTTTGGATGAATTGGTTTGGAGAATTTTGAGATATTAAAAACTACTATTCTTATGTAATGAATTGGATAATGTAAAGAAATGAGATGCATTAAATATTGTATGTGCCAAATAGGAGCAATCCTATTCTTTACCCTTTGGTCCA
>NW_018251938.1:3023-3955 GCF_001263595.1 Phalaenopsis equestris | reverse complement strand
AACACCCGCCAAAAGTCGGCCCATAGCGGTCCCGGGCGCTGTCGGCGCGCTCGAGGGCGCTGTCGGCGAGCATTTCTGTCATTTTTCGGTCTTCTCGGGTAAATCTCATTGTCGGCGCCGTGTTGGTGCCGTCGGCGGGCAGACTGCGCAACTTCACCGTTTTGCACCGTTTCGCTCCGTTTTAGCTCCGTTTCGGCCCATTTTAGTTACGTTGCATTCCTAACAGATAGCCCTAAAAAATAAACATAAAAAAAACCTTCCTTTAAAGTGTAATCTCATTCAAAAATATGCAAGAAGTGTAAAAGAGATTAAGCATCCAAAGACTTATCGAAAGGTGACAGGACAAAATATCATTTATTGCTCGTTTTTGCTTCAAATTGCACCATTTTTACATCTTTTTGCTCCAATGACCATAATTCATCATACCTGCAATAAAACATCAAAAATACACTTCTTTTAAAGTGCAATATCATCAAAATCAGTGTAAAATAGGTATGAAAATCTCAACATATTTTCCTTTGATCAAAATCCCCAAACTTAACTATTACTTGTCCTCAAATAATTTTTATACTACATAAAAGTTATGATCTATTATTGTAAAATTTTAATTCAGAAATACTATAAGTTTGATTTAAGTAAATACCATAGTGAGATTTTCAGAAAAATTCAAGTAATTAAATTAACTCTGTAGGTACAAGATTATCCAGTCATCAAGTTTAAGAGTTCTAGTTTTCTATTCATTTCAAGAATGACTATATGTTGTAATATCAAGTCACTTAAATATTCAAATGATAAAAACTTCATGAGAACACTATTAGTAACAGATATATTCAATAAATATAAGTTCAGGAATGTATTTAGGTTTTCCCTTTAGGTAGGTCCAGTGAAGCCAATTTTTTATTAGGCATATCCTCAAGCTTCTCCTCACTTCC
>NW_018251938.1:0-1356 GCF_001263595.1 Phalaenopsis equestris | reverse complement strand
TAGAGATTCCTACAAAGTCCTCAAATTTTAATTTTTCTTTCAGCTCTTCTTTTTCATATTGATTCATATCCTTATTCCTCATTTTTCTTTTTAGATCCATTATTCTTCTAGTAATTTTCTCAATTTGCATATTAATATCATCCTTGAAATTAGAAATCTTTATATGATACTTCATGATCTCCCAAAATTAGGATCAGATTCTCTCTAGATAATTCAGATTCTAGATCAATATCTTCTATGTTACCCTTCTGTTTCAAATTATCTTCTAATTCTTCAGAAATTTCTTTCATTGATCTTTCAATTTTCTTATCCTTATCTCTCAACTCAAAGCTCTTTTGAAACAAATCCTCAAATTCTCTTATAAATATCAGCTCAATAATTTTAAATTGCTCATAATTCATTTCCTTAGGATTTATCTCAGAGTCACTAGGTAAAATTTCTTGAGGGTAACTGTTAATTGCATTAGTAATCTGCCTCAGCATCAGAGTCTCATTCATTTTGTTCGTATATCACGGAATATGTCATTCAGTGACTTTGAATAACTCTTTCATAGGAGATCTTTTACTGATTTCATCATTCAATTCAGATTCATCTTGTGATTGAGTCAAATATGAAGATATAGAGACTGGTCGTGTATATGAATTCACCAAATAGATAGGCTTTAAAATTATATGAGGTAAGTTCATTTTAAGGTCATGAGATTTTTCAACAGATGGAATTAAAAGTTTACTATTTTAGGTAACGTCCATCGTTTCACACCTCTCTTGAACATACATACAGTTTTCTTTAAACAATATTTTAGACTCATCATGAAAGCTCATTTCAATCTCATCTGTTAACTTAGGGCCTGTTTGGCGCACTGCGCGACATCGAAACGCGAAATTCACTCATTTGGGGCGGCGTTGGAAGAGAGGCGTCCCGCGATTTTGATCGAAAGCTGAACGCAAAAGCCGAACGCCTATAGGAGCCCGCTTCCCAGCTTTCGAACGCGTCATTTTACCCCGTTGCCCTGACCGATCTCTCGTTCCTCCTCTTCGCCGACCACGCTACCGAGCTTCCCGATCGATTCCCTCTTTCTCCGACTGCCTTCCGCTTCTCTCGATCGCTCCTTGCCTCATCTCCGTCGATTCCTCTTCCGCGACCACGCGACCAAGCTTCATCGTGTTGCTCTTTCTCCGACTGCCTTCCGCTTCTCCCGATTGCTCCTTTCCTCCTCTTCGCCGACCACGCGACCGAGCTTCTCCCGACCGCGTTCCTCTTCCCCGATCTCTCTCCTTTCCTCCTACAGGTTGGTCGATATGTAAACACATAAGGATTGAGCGGTATGTTTGATAATCTTCCTTGGTAATAACGTCG
>NW_018251937.1:0-2539 GCF_001263595.1 Phalaenopsis equestris | reverse complement strand
CCCACAAACCATCCCCGAAATAACGCCGACAGGTGATTACAACCACCTATTAAGCCAATGAGTGTTATAAAAACCTCTTTGAAATTCAAGAAAATCGATTTAACTCATCTAGTAACTGCCACTGGCGCTTAAGCGTGGGGTCTTGGCGCTTAGGTGTGACCTTCTCTATTTAATCGGCGCTTAAGCGCCGGATCTGGTGCTTAGACGCCAAAAATCTTATGTACAATTTTTCACCTTTTTGCTCCAAATTTGATCCTTTTTCACACCTTTAAGCATTTTTTCCATTTTTGCTTATATCTGCAAGAAAACCACAAATATACCTTGCATTAAAGCACAATATCTCAAAAATAGGTTTAAAAATGTGTCTAAAAATACTATATATTTTAGGTGTATCAGTATCCTAGCCTTTTGATCTTCATTTTTAGTTTTGGGCTTGACTGATGAGCTCCACAAAGTCTTGTATGCACTTCCTTAGCAATTTCTTGAGCCACAGACCCATTCAAGAACTATAGCCATATTTGGTTGAATGACCTTTTGTATAAGACATTATCCATCAAGGCATATGATAGAGCCCTCCTCTTTATCTGATCCGTTGCTGAATTATCGTTTGTTAGTGTCACTGCTCGTAAGTATTCTATGAATTGCTGATGTCAGTCTTCTATAGTTTCTGTAAATGCTACTATTGTTTTTCATTTCCCTACCTGTGCAATGTATTTATATCAATATGTGACAGGACTTGACGTTCATGGACTGTCACTTTGAGAAAATCTTGTTGCTGACATGAAAATTCTTTTCTGAGTCAGACTAAAGCATCTGCAAGGGCATTCTCTCTTATGAGAATCTTATATAGTGCTATATTAGGGATTTGCTATAGCAATTTCATTCTATACTGAAAATACTGCTCAAGTATGGGTTTCAAAATTTTTGTACTCCCTGACAACTTATTGTAAGATCAATTGCAAGTCACCGTAAATATTGATGTCCGTTATACCCATTAAAATGGCTAACTCCAATAAAAATATGAGGTCTTAATATTCTGCTTCATTTTTCATGCATGACTTCATTGGATGGTAGGAGTATCTCAACATTCCCTGCTTTTGTGTAATAAAGATTAATCCAATCCCTGTTTTTCTTGGCATTATTGTTTGCAGTTCCTTATTTTTTTGTGTTGATAAAGCTTCGTTGAAGCATATCTCTTAGCATTAAACACTGGGTCTTCTAAATTCATCACCTGCTCATCTGACAATTCTTCTTTGAGAGAATAGCTGACAAGTGTGCCTTGAGGAAACCTGCTAAAAGTTTCCCCTTTACTGCTCAAAGAGGAATGAAAATTATATCAAACTGTAATAGTATCATCAACCACCTAGCTAACCTACCAAAAAGTTTTGGTCGAGTCATTTGATACTGAAGTGGATTAAATTTCAAAATCAGGTTCACCATGTGAGAATGCATGTAGTGCCTGAGCTTCTAAGTGGCGTAGATCAAGGCTACTCAGTAAGAGGATACTTCTCCTCCATTGGATTTAGATGATGACTCAAGTATTAAATGGAATTTTCTTTACCCTCGTTTTTGACCTAGGTAATCAGGGCTCTGAGGGAGTCGTCTAAAGCAATGGTGTAAAGTATCAACAGTCTACACAAGACTGGGGGTGCTTATACTAGAGGTGTCATCAAATACTACTTGATGTTTTTAAAGGTATGATGAAATTTGTCGTCCCAAGTGAACTTTGCATCCTTCTTGACTAATGCAAAAAATGGCAGATGCCTTCCTGACAAATTACAAATAAAGCATCTAAGATATGCCAACCAACCTCAAAAAGTTTGTAATTTCCTTAAAATCTTGAGAGGCGGCATTTCTAAGATTTCGTAATCTTCTTCGGATCAATTTCAATTTTGTGGTGCCGGGCAACTAATCCTAGGAATTTCCCACATGCAACAATAAAGGCGCATTTCCAAGGATTCATCTTAAGAATAAATCATCATTACCGCTCAAAAATAATTCTCAAATCAAATATATTATCTTATTTTTTGCTTTCTTTAAATGAACACGTCATCTACATAACATTTAACTTCATTATGGATGAGATTGTCAAATTCATGTTATTGCTCATTGATAGGTGATACGAGATTTTGTTTGCAAATATTTAAGAAGTTGACACCACTCAACGACAATGAAAAACTTGCTGCACGAAGATTTATAATAAATATGTAATTTATCTTTTAAAACCCTTTTTAAACTGCCAAATCTCTTTTAATATCAGTGTAAGTATACATATCTTGAGTAATAAAAGGCTCTAATGGAGTCCTAGATATCAATCCCATAGGGAAGTTGGAAAATCTTAAAGTAATTTATGAAAAAAATTTTTATATCAAAAACAAAAAAAATAAAAGTAAAGTGTAAAGTTTAAAAATTGACTACTCAGGTGAATGCTAATTAAAATGCAGATGTAAGACTATAGAAATAAACCAAACTAATATCGCTCCATTCCCGTGCCTTTCTTCTACAATTAAAATGCAGATGTAAGACTATAGAAATAAAC
>NW_018251936.1:5960-6514 GCF_001263595.1 Phalaenopsis equestris | reverse complement strand
ACAAGTCGTTAGCATAATTTTCATTTATTATTATTTTTTTTTAACAAAAGATTAACTTATGTTTATTTACAAATCACAAAAGATCCACACCTGCTTAATCAAAGTGAGACAAACTCACAAAAGAATAATTTTGATTTATCTTAATCCTCAATACCTTGAAATTTTACAAATTAAATCATTAATGTGATAGGATTTCATATCTATAAATCAAATTTATGACATATAATAAAGGATTTAGAGCAAGGTTTAAACTGAATCTACCTCTTTCTTTCTGCCTCCCAAGTTTTGGATAGGAGTAGTTCAGAACACGGAAGAAAAAAAAAAGGAGTTTTGTAACTCTGTTTGCTGCGAGAAGTGCTTGCGGCACATCGGCGACAAGGCAGGAGGCCGAAGTTCGGCCGACCAAAAGAAAAGAAGAAGGCGACCAAAAGGCCAAAGTTCTGCGCAGGATGGCGCTGAGGTCGGCCAGATCTCGGCGCAAGGAGGCCGACGATTGGAGGAGGTCCGGCGAAGGCGTCGGTTTTCGCCGACGGCGAGGAAGAGGTGCGGCCCAA
>NW_018251936.1:0-5201 GCF_001263595.1 Phalaenopsis equestris | reverse complement strand
CGCACTGTCCGTTTCCTCGTCTGGGGTAGTTCGGACCACTTATTTTAGCAATTGGGACGAAAATAAAAAATCGCGCATTTTTAGCCCGCACACAAAACCGTGGTCCAACGAGCGTCCGTCCTAAGTGGAATCGACATTGCGGACTCACTCGCGTGGTCTGTTTCGTCGTTCGAGGTCGTTCAGACCATTTTTTCAGCAAACGATCCAAAATGATAATTTGTGTATTTTTAGCCCGTATTTGAATCGTTAACGACATGGACGCCTTCCTTAAGTAATATCGACGTCCTGGATACACATGACATCAAAAATAAAAAAAATGATGCCAACAGTAAATACAAGCAAATGTCTCCCAAATTCTCTCACACCACACTACTTTTATTGTTGATCTATTTTCGGCCTTCTCCCTTCTCATTCCTCCCTCAAGAATTTTTGGCAGAACAAATATGGAAAAGCCCATCTTAATTCATCCTCAAGCTTATTATACTTATCTTTTTAAAGTCTAGTTTTGAACTGCCAAAACTGTCAAATCTTGGGTTCTAGAGCCTAAGTGCCACTCACTTGAATATTTTTTTTATGATCTTTGGGTGGCTAGGTGTCGCGATCGCGGTTTCCTAGGAGCTCGTAGCAGCGCTTAGATGCCCAAGAGGCAGTGTCGCCATTCTGTTCTCTCAGGAATTTACTCCATTTGGGAAGGGATCGACACCTAGTTGCCAACAGACAAACGCTTAGGCGCCTGTCCAGATTTGCTCTTGTTTCTTCAATTCAATCGATTTTGATTCCCGCTCATCCTCATTCCTACTACAACCCGCAAAAACAACACAAAACCTTCCTGTAAGCGCAATATTATTATGAAAAAAACAAACATAAAAGTAACAACAAGTGCAAAATTATCAACATATGAAAATCTTTTAAACTTAGGCGCCAACGGACAAACGCTTAGGCGCCCGTCCAGATTTGCTCTTGTTTCTTCAATTCAATCGATTGCTTCTTCAAATCAATCGAGTTTGATTCCCGCTCATCCTCATTCGTACTACAAACCGCAAAAACAACACAAAACCTTCCTGTAAGCGCAATATTATTATGAAAAAAACAAACATAAAAGTAACAACAAGTGCAAAATTATCAACATATGAAAATCTTTTAAACTTAGGCGCCAACGGACAAACGCTTAGGCGCCCGTCCAGATATGCTCTTGTTTCTTCAATTCAATCGATTTTGATTCCCGCTCATCCTCATTCGTACTACAAACCTCAAAAACAACACAAAACCTCCTGTAAGTGCAATATTATCATGAAAAAAACAAACATAAAAGTAACAACAAATGCAAAATTATCAACATATGAAAATCTTTTAAACTTGGAGGTTATTTGTTCCCAAGTAACAAATTAAACATTTGATCGTGTTTGAACATAATAAGAATGTATTTTTATAAGTGACTAGCTACAATCAAACTTCAAAAGATACAAAGTTATTGATAAGAAGTCTCTAATAAATTATTTTTTCACATGTGCTTCAAGAAATTTTGAACTCTACAAATGTTAATTAATCTCCTATTCATTTTAAGGGATTTAGTGGATGCTAAGCTAATATAATATTGATGTCAAATCCGAAAATTTAGTCCTCTATAAAACGATCTGTTAATAATTCATAATAAAGAGTGCTATGGAGTTTTCAATTTAAACTGATTTCTATACAGTTTTCAATTTAAAAGAAATAGCGTCAAATCAATTTTCAGTGAAGGCTCCTCCTCAAGCTTCCCATCAATGTTTTTCTTTCATAGCTTTTTTCATTCTTTTTCTTTTTCATTCCTTCATTTGGATGATTATTTTCAATCTCAGTTCTTTTTATATTATCCATTTTTTATACACATCCTTGAGGGTTACTTAATATGGATTAGTCTTTTAATGATTTTGATTTTTTACTAGTCTCCTTAAATTAAAATTCTTCAACATTTTCTTTCTATTAAAAACTTACAGGTTACAAATGATTAACATAAATTTTAAATTTGATGGAGCTAAATTTTTAAAAAGATATGCATCTAGCTGCAATTAACTGACCAATAGATGAAATCATCTTAAAATTAAATATGTTGATTAAATAGTCATGTGTTGAATTTCAAAGATCACTACACTATTTCAGTTTAATCCAAATAGAGTCCAAATGTCATTTATCTATGTATCTATTTCTTTTTATATTATTATAGTTTCAAATTTATACCAACTCCACTTTACTTATGTCAACAAAATCAAACGCTAATACTTTGTTTACAAATGGACAAATAATTGAACAAAACATAATTTGTCCCCCAAAATTTTATCATATACAATTTCTAAAGTAAAAAATGATAATGACAGAATGAAAAATAACAGCAATTATTTGTAACTCCTGAACAAGCCAACACTTCAACAACATGAATGTAACATAAATTACAACAATTGCAAATAAAACAACATGAATGTAACATAAATTACAACAACACATTAACTTAAGCTTCAAAAATGAGTCCAAATTAATTACATCAGATAATCTTCAAAATCAAATGCGCAAAAATAGAAGTCAAAACTGCAGTACTACAAATCACCATAACATACAATCAAGTCAAAAAAAAAAACAAAATAACAAGCTGCAGCAATAAACAGAGCAAAGAAAAAAAATATCTATGGAGCAGTAAAATTACTCATCCCCGCCTTCATCATCTCCTTGTTCTTATTCTCCTTCTTCACCTCCTCCTTCTTCTTCCTCCTCATCTTGATCTTCATTGGTTGATGGGTATTCTCGTAATTCATATATGGAGAGTAAGTGGGAAAAACAGTCAGGTCTTCTCCCCCAAACCCTTGGTTTCTGCTATACATAAACTGTGCAGCCTGGAAATTTGTCATATAATTAAATTGGCTTTTATTCTACAAATCCATATGAGAAACCATGTCTACTAAATCATACACCTCTGCTTATATAATTGAAGTATCATCCTCGAGCATATCGAGTTGCTTAGCATTGAAGCCATATAAGTAGAGGGGTGAGGCCTAGAAGCAAAAGAAGAAGGTTGGGGGAAACTTTCACCTCGCCCAAATACAGCATGTCAACTATAAACCCTTATGTTATTATTGGATATAGGTTTCAAGGGTTGTAATTGTTCTTTCCAACTTTCATATGCGACTCCTACTTACAAACATAAATCAAAGATAGTGGAGGGATGATCCAATCCAATAGTAGAGCCTCCCTTCAACATATTCCTAATTGCAATACTAATGAGAGATCATACATCAATGATTTTATGAGATTGAATGGAAAAACTAAGGGCCGCCTCCCTAGTTACCTCACTCAAATTTCTAGAGGGAAGAAACTTGGCAGATATGAAACAGTGCCAAGCCTTTGATTCAACAGTCAATGCAGAGGAGGGAATATTAATTTATTTTATTATCCCTCACCTTTTAAACTCCCTTACAACCAGTAAAAAATGATATGATTTTATCAATATCAGGTTCCAAAAGAGTGAATTTATAAAAGAAGCTATTTGGTGTGTCAGGTAAATAATACAACTCATTAATTTAAGTAGACGAGTAAACGTCAAATCAGAGGATGATTCGGGTGGGTTAGCATAAATTCATATACAATAGGAATCTATGCAATCCCAGTCTGATAGCAAAACTTTCCTAATCCCTCTTATCAATCATTGATTCCACGCCACCTCTTGGAGATAAAAATCCTCTCTCCAGAATGAACTTCTTTGAAACTAAGAAATCATTGTATCTTTTTTCTATTTTTGCGCTCACAAATTTCTTATTATCGAAGGAAGATTTAAATTTCTTATTGTCGAAGGAAGATTTAGATTCAGATCTAGGCATTTAAGCACAGGCGAGATGGCACTAGGCGCCCAAACAAAACTAATTTAGGTATGGTGCAGTGCCTAAGTGACGTGATAGCAGTGCATAAGTGCTATAATCCCGAGTAAGTGGCATCTATGTGCCTAAATAATAGCGCCTAGGCACCCAATTAAGAACAGTAATGAAGTAAGGCGCCGCAGCGCCCCCATAGGGGCATCTAGGCGTCCAAATCAGAGGAAATGGAGCTTAAGTGATCAAGGGATGGCACCAAGGCGTTAGACTTAATTTTGCCAATTTCCAACAAATCACAATAAACACCTCACGAATCACACTAACTCAATAAAATCAAATCATAACATCACAATTGCAAGAAAATAAACATATTAAATAGAAATCACACAAACAAACTTGAATTGACTCTCAAGAAACGCTTAGTTTATTGTCCTCAACCCAATAATGCCAAATATTCTAATCTGGTTGACCTAAAGTCAAGGATTCAATAAGTCCAAGTTTCTCTCACCCTAAATAAAGTTTTTTTTTTCCATTTAGCTTAAACTCCCTTCCACTAATATGATCAGCAATATCAATTTCTCCGAAAGGGTAAACCTTTACTGCAATAAATGGTCCCGACCACTTGGATTTAAGCTTTCTTGGAAATAGTTTCAAAGAATTATATAGCAATATTTGACCACAAAAGTTATAATTGATTTTTGTACAGGCAGTAGTTGGCCACAAATGTTATAGTTGGAAACTAAAATAATATAAGTTGGTTACAAATGTTATAGTTTGCGACTGCAATAATATTAGTTTGTCACAAAAACTGTAGTTGAAAGTTGATAATAATAGTAGTTGGTCACATAGGTGGTAATTGTTGACTACAATATTTTTCAGTAGGCCGCAAAGGGCATGGTTGAAAACTGTGATAGCTTTAGCTGACTATATAGATTGTTGTTGGTGACTATATGATGTTAGTTTGCTGTAGATGTTATAGTTGAAAGTTATAATGATAGGAGTTGGTCACATAGAAAGTGGTTGTTGACTACAGTATTTTTTGTAGGCCACGATGATCATAGTTGGAAACTGTAATAGCTTCAGGTGGCTACTTAGGTTGTTGTTGATGACTATAACATCTTTATTTGTCCATATATGTCATATATAGTTAGTGACAACAATATCATCAATTGGTCATAGAGGTCGTAGTTGGTGACTATAATATTATCATTTGGCCATAAAGATTGCAGTTGATGAATACAATATTGTTAATTGATCAAAGAAGCAGTAGTTGATGACTACTATAGCATGAGTTGGCCACAAAAACCATAGTTTGAAGTTGTAATAGTAGTAGGGTCTGTTTGGCGCAGCTGCAGATTGTCAGCT
>NW_018251935.1:11893-12703 GCF_001263595.1 Phalaenopsis equestris | reverse complement strand
ATCCAATATCAATCGGCAGTCTCATTTGGATACAGAAATTCAGAATAACACTTTCCTTAGTAACTTTACTGTTCTTCATTGTCGATAATAGTTTTGCAAAAATGAAGAAGTGCTATTTTTTAGAAATGGGGTTTTGAAGTGTCGCAGAAATACTAACATACCCGTTTTCTCTCATTTCCCAGACTTCAGTTTCGTCCGTCAAATATTGGCAGATCTCATTCATCAGGTTTCTTATCAGGAAGAAGTTGGAATAATGGCAGACAAGAACATTCTCGATCATATATAACTCATTAATCCGTGCAAGAGTAAAAGTTATTCATCTACCTTGCACATAGACGACTCTCTGGTTGATTCCATGCAAATTAGCATAAAACTCCTTCACTACAGGAACAACTACGGTGGCTATAGTGTAGCACAACACTTCCCATCTTCGTCGCACAATCATCTCTTCAATTATTATCGAAGGATTGTTCAATCCACAATTCACAAATCCTCTTTCCTTGATTAATCTCCTCTTTGTCAGCACTTTGTTGAAGATTCACTACGGCTCGGAACTAATGAATTTTCTCCAGTTGAACACTCACAATCTATGATTTTCAGGGAAATTGGATCCCATAGAGATGAATTTTATGGAGTTTCAATTCATTTTTGGGGAAAAACGAACTTAAGAACCGAATTTGGAAGTTTATAGGGAGTAGATCTCGCATAAAACTGCCAAAAACCGTCCATTCAAACTCGGGAAACCGTCATCCCACCGTTCTCACCGTCGGCGGCATCGATGGCGCCGGCGGCGAGCCTTTAGGATTAATT
>NW_018251935.1:7116-8111 GCF_001263595.1 Phalaenopsis equestris | reverse complement strand
CCTTTCTTAGGAACACAATGAATTGGACTTACCCACACACTATCTGAAATAAGATATATAATTCCAGTGTCTAACCATTTCAAAATTTCCTTCTTAACTACTTCTTTCATTATTGGATTTAATCTCCTTTGTGGATCAACTCTTTGTTTATATTGTTCATTTAGTATAATTCTGTGCATATAGATCGAAGGACTGATTCCTCAATATTAGCTAAGGTCCAACCAAAAGCTTTATTATATCTTTTTAATGTATCCAGTAGTCTTTGCTCTTGTAAATCATTTAATTCTGAAGATATAATAACAGGTAATATAGATGAGTCTCCCAAAAACACATAATTCAAGTGGTTAGGCAATATTTTCAACTCAAGTTCATGTGGTTTTATAATTGACGGAACTAGATTCTTATCAGCATTTCCTATAATATCTAGCATCTCAAATCTTTCCCGAACATAATTTAATTGCACTACTTACCGCAGCATCTATAATCGATCTAAGAGATCCCACTAACCCAATGTTTGGTTACTAAACGCAGTAGCGATATGCCCCAATTGATTTTCAATATTCTTAATAGCAGTTCCTTGATTTCTTAACTGATTTCCTTTAATTTTCCTTGAATTTATAATATATTTTCTTGATTCTACAATTGTTGACCCATGTTTAACATCATCTCTTCTATAAACAACTTCTTTTCCTTAATTTGAGTGTTAATGTTAGATCCTGGAGGATAAGAAGGTCTATAATTAATATTTTCTTGGTTGGATGAATTTCCTAATGGGTTCATTGGATTGTTCGTCCATTGTTGATTTGTTAAGGAATTGTTACTCCAACTAAAATTAGGATGATTCTTCCAACCTGGGTTATAATAGTTCAAATAAGGGTTTTTGGGTCTATTATTAATAGCATTTAAAGTCTCATATGAAGGTTGAACATCCACAAATTCCCTAAATGAATTCTCTTCCATCATAGTAGGTGTTGGTGAATAATTCATTTCACAAT
>NW_018251935.1:5507-6862 GCF_001263595.1 Phalaenopsis equestris | reverse complement strand
GGGCACTTCCTAAGAAGATCTTTAAATCTCTCCCAAGCTTCATATATTGACTCTCCATCAATCTGACACAATGATGTTATGTCATTTCTAAGTTTAGTAGTTTTAGATGGAGAGAAATATTTGGATAGAAATTTCTGTGAAAGTTCTCCCAAAGTTCTAATAGATCCAGGTGCTAACGATATTAACCACATCTTAGCCTTATCCCTAAGTGAGAAAGTAAAATATCTAAGTCTAACAGCATCATTTGAGACTCTTTCATATTTAAAAAAAGAACACAATTCTAAAAAACTAGCGAGGTGTAAGTTAGGATCTTCTTTTGGTGTACTTCTGAATTGATTGTTTTGTATCATTTGGATAATAGCAGGTTTAAGCTCAAGAGAATTAGTTTTGGATAGATAAGTGAATTTCATCTGCTATAGGATTTGCATAATCTCGTAGAGGTCTAGGTTAGTGTTCATTTTCTATTCCTTGATTGTTCACGTTGTTTTCCATTGTGTCAGGATTTAGTTTTCTAATTCTTCTAACAGTGCGTTCTAATTTTGAATCATAGGGTATAAGATTTTTAGGTCCAAATTTATGCATACAATTGCAATCAGTACATAGAAAAAAAGTTAACTAAATATGAAAATAAGTTGCAATTCCAGTAAAAGTTTTCTAATAGTCCTAATTTGTCCGTTACACTAATTATGATTCTTGTTTACTCCCCGACAACGGTGCCAAAAACTTGACAGTGACTTTATATATGCTTAAAAATATAAAAATTTGATACTGCTGCTAGAAGATTTAATTCCAGGCAACGGCGCAAAAAACTTGACAGCGGCTAAAGATTCGATAAAGATGTATATAAAATATTCAATAATTGCAAAGTCACACTTTTCAACGCAAATATATGTATCTCTCAAGTAATACAGGGCTCTAATGGAGTTCTGCATATCGATCCCACAGGGAGTAATATTAGAGGCTACGAATTAAGATTTTAGAAATTCAATACTTAATCATAACAATATAGTTCAAATTACTTATCTTTCACTAATAGGCAATTGAAATAAATATGTAATTTTAATAACTCTTAAATGACTAATTCTACTAATAAATTTTCTAATGTGAAGTTCAATATATAAGAAAGCATCCTTCTCCTTATCAAGAAATTAAAGTTAATAGATAAAGTGAATTAGTTCAAATTGTATTGTGCCAAATAAGAGAATACCTATTCTTTACCCTTTGGTCCATGCATAAAGAACATTGACTAATCCTATACTTGGTTACTGAATCTGCGGCTAGGATGGGAGGATACTGGCTCTCACTTCAGAGCTCCCACGTTCCCCTTGCCTGAGGGCTAACATCTACACATCAAA
>NW_018251935.1:1586-2948 GCF_001263595.1 Phalaenopsis equestris | reverse complement strand
CTCATCCTCAATTCTTGTGTTTATCCTTCGGGATAGATACAGGATTTGAGGTATAATACTCTTTCATTTTAAACTATAAAAAATATGGGGTCAGTTTGATTTCATACTTCAACGTCCTTCCGAAGCGGGTGACAAGATTTCAATTCCGGTGACCGACAGCTTCTTACGGGCAACCCCACAAACCAACCCGAAATAATGCAGACACGCCATCGGTGACCTTCTAGAATATTTGATTCTAGACTCTCAGGAAAAATCCGTCATTGACGTCGTAGGGCTTTCGCTGTCGGCGGCCTTCTATAATATTTGATTCTAAACTCTCGGGAAAACCCTTCGTTGGTGTCGTAGGGCTTACCGTCGGTGCCCTAGTTCAAATCTTCATATTTTGGTCCTTTTTGCTCCAAATTCGCTCCTTTTTGCATCTTTTTTCTCCAATTACCATAATTCATCATACCTGCAACAAAACATCAAAAATACCCTTCTTTAAAGTGCAATATCATCAAAAATAGTGTGAAATGGGTTAGGTATGAAAATCTCAACATATTTTTCTTTGGTCACTATACACATCCTCTAACTGATAAAATTCCTTAATTCTCCTTGGAGTAAATTCTACCATTTTCCCACAAATATACATGTAGTCTTCAGAAGTTTCCTTAAAGTTGGCATAGAACTCCATTACTACAAGAACTCCATTTTGACATACAACTCCATTACTACACCAATAATAGCCTCGGCAATAAAGTAACAAAAATTCTCCCACTACTGAGCATTGATTAATCTTTCAACTTCTCCATCTAGATTCTTAAATCCTCATTCCGGAATTACTTTCTTACTTGCAAGTAGACTATTGAAACAAATTTTAGCCATTGACAAAATTTTGATCATCAAAATCCACCTTCCTCTTTTCCTTGCTCATTCTCAGTGCCATGGTAATCTAAGGAAAATTTTATAAAATCTAAAATAAATTCCCAAAAATTTCAAAAATCACAATGTGGAACGTTTAAACTTAAATCTACTAAGTAAGAGTTCTTCACCAAAGGATTTTCTCAAAATTTTCTAAAAAAATTTCAAAATTTCAAATCTCGGTAATGTAAATTTCGATAAATCCTTGGTGAAAATAAAAAATCTTTAGTTGAAAGTGTAGCTCTTACCTAGAGAAGATGAAATTTGAACTTCTTTTGCATCAAAATTGCCTCAAATCCAAGCAATAGTAAGCCATAGATGCAAAAATCGGAGGTTGAAGGTGACCAAAAGGGTAAAAATGGTGTTTTTACTGTGCAAATCTTCAATTTTAAAGGGGTTTGGGGATTTTTGGGTTGAGGGCGCTGTCGATGCCCATGCCGACGCCGTCGGCGCCCCCAGCCC
>NW_018251935.1:0-1576 GCF_001263595.1 Phalaenopsis equestris | reverse complement strand
AAGGGGTTTGGGGATTTTTGTGTCGAGGGCGCGTGCGACGCCCATGCCGACGCCGTTGGCGCCACTAGCCAAAAAACTCTTTTATTTTCACAATTTTCAATTTTCTTTCAATTCACTCCAAAGTATATTTCGTCTTTTTGAACACTAATTTTCATCTTAAAATAATTCACAAAAAAGTATTTTCACAAAAAAACTCCAAACTAACTTTTATATATGAAAATACACTTTTTTACAAATACATTTTTCTAATCACACTTTCACATACATAAAGCAAACTAAATTATAATTCAACGTAGAAATCAAGCCACAACATTAGAACTCTAACACAAAACTATACACAAAATCAAGGTTAAAAAGTAAATCCACACAATCACATTAAAAACATAATTACTTTAAAATAGTAGAGAGTCCAACTTCTTCAATTATTCTGCTTCATCTTCAGTACTTTCTCCTCCTCTAACATCTCCCATAGACTCGTAATGGACGTACAAATTGTAGAAGAGTCATTACGGGAATTGATCAGTCAATTTTTCATCGATCCATCCATTTTTCTTAAACATTTGCACCAATCCTGCTTCAATTGTTCGAGTATGATCAAAGCTTTTCTTCATCCTCCAAACTAAGTGATCTAAAAGGTAGTTAAGATTTCCTATTGCATTTGTAATACTCTGAAGTTCTCTTTCTATTTTCTTCATTTTCTTCTCCAAAGCTATTGAACTTTTAATTGTTTGTGGAATTATAGGTGTTGAAGCATGTGATGCATGATCCAAGATAACATCTAATGCTTCATTTCATTACCAATATAATTGTCATCAATAGGAATCTTGGGCTCCTAAGGTAATAATAGTTTCTCCCAACTTTCATATGACACTTGAGATTGAATGCAAAGTAAGAAAATTGTGGAAGGATGCCCCAAATTGTATATTGGCCCATTCATAATAATACTCATAATAGATTTGAAATTAATTCATCCTACATCAATGGGCTTTTCCATTTGAATGCAATACTTTAAAATGGAACTTTCTTTTGTAACTCTACTAATCTTCTTGGTAGGGGGTAATTTTCATATATGAATAAATTCCATTGTTTTGATATTGGATTAAGCAGTGAAGCGGAGAAACTAACGTATCCCTCATCTCTGATTTCCCAATTATCATTTTCATCTGCCAAAAAGTTATATACATCTTGCATCATATCTCTCATTGGGATAAAGTTCATATAATGAAAGATTGGCACATTTTCTATCATAGACAAATCATTAATTCAAGCCAAAGTAAATGGTACAACCTTACCTTGAACAAATCTTACCTCGAACGAAGACAACTCCTTCAGTAATTCCATGTAAGTTAGCATAAAACTCCTTTACTACTGGTACAACAACTACAACGGTAGTGTAGCACAGAACATCCCAACGCCTATGTACAATAATTTTCTTAATCTATGAACTTGGATTACTCAATCCATGATTGACAAAGCCTCTCTCCTTGATAAGTCCCTTTTGTTAATGACTTTGTAATAAAATCTTTGTGCATCAAAATTACTAAACTTTCTTCTATTAAAGACTCCATACCATGAA
>NW_018251934.1:8479-11904 GCF_001263595.1 Phalaenopsis equestris | reverse complement strand
GTGACATATTCCCCTGGGCTCCTTGAGCTCCTAGCGGCCTCCCCCTGGCTGGCCGGCTAACCTAGTGGCCGGAAAAGGGGCAAACTGAGAGCCACCCCCATCTTCACCCAAATCAAACCTAGAGGCCAGCTCATCCAAATTAAAGTGTATAGCTCCTTTGCCCTCCACCTAAGCACCACAATGCACCCAAACTTGCGCCCTGAGAGCCACCCCATGGCCATTTTTATAAAAACTCACCTCCACGGCCATGGGAGGTGTGCTAAAATTTTCCCAGAGAGAGCTTCCCAAATAACTCACAGAGCTTCCTTGAGACCTTCACAGCCCATTCCAATCACTCCACTGCCTTGATTCTTCGTGTGTAGCCCTAATTTTGAGCTTGAAAATTAGGGCAAAAATAGGACATCTCTGAAAACTCCACCAAACTTCAAATACTTCTGTCCACACCTTCACAAAAGTAAGAGAAGACAAAACCCCATCAAATTACCGTCCTACCATCCGAAATAGCCTCCACCATAGCTCTAGACCAACACCTGAAATCGAGCTTGGTCGACTTCATACCTAGGCCTTACATCACATCAAGAGGCTTAAACCCTAGCCTCCTTGGAACTTAACAAACGTGCCAAGACCCTCTGATTGAAGTTTTACTTCTTAGAGCAAAGGTACATAATTTCTCCTTCTCCCGAGCTTATTTTGACTCTCCATTTGATTAAGCTTAATTTAATTGCACGATTACCGAATGGATATGTTCGTCGGGGAAGATGAATAAATCATTAAGATAATGGCTGAGGTAGAGGTAATTTTGTGACCTTAGGGGAAGGTCATGGGATCACTCTATCGGAGAGGATGACGGGGAGCCATTGCCGTCTGATCACGTGTGTATCGGATGGACGGAGGAGATCAAGCCAGACATCGCTTCAGAACATAAATTGCAGGTTGATTTAGCGCTGAGGTGGATGGCTGAGATGGATGACGGCGTCGAATGGGAGCGTGCCGCGTGGAGTTCGGAGCTTCCTAGGATCTACATGGTGCCACACTGTTTAAATAGATAAATAGGGATTTTTCCTATTTATTTAAATGCCCCTAACTTCAAAAATTCATATCTTGATGTAGAAAAATCACAAAAATGAAATTAAAATACCCTCTTGCTCAGTGAACCGAGGAGAACAATATGAAAATAATTTGAAGTCAATATGATGAATATTTTATTTTTAATTAATTAAATATTATTTTAAATGTTTTGATTCTCCATGCATATTAGCATTTCACCTTGGCTTGAAATTTTAACATGTTATATCCTCTATCAAGGAAAACATCCTCTGATTTTCCTAAAGTCACATAAAGTCTCTAAATAGAGATCTATATTTTTCAATTTTATGCACATCATTTACTTAAATTATTTTGCTTAGATTAATCATGGAAATTAGCATGTTGATTAGAAAATTCTAAGAAAATTTTAGAAGGTTTATGATGACGAGGGAACCTTTAGAAAAAATTTTCATGAGTAAAGTCATTTAAAATGCACATAATTTTCACAAACGCTAAATCATTAAGATAATTAACTTTGGAAAATGTAAACATCAAAATGACTTGGTTTTTTATCTCTACTATTTTCTAAGATCTATAGAACTCCCCATTATAATTTCAAAGCATTTTGAGTACATTTGATGGTCTAAATTGATTTTTCAAGTTAAATATCTTTTTTGACACTTAAATGATTTTTTTTAAATAAAAAAATAACTCAAAAATTATGAAAACTTGTTTTTGGAGTTCTCTGTGATCAGGGAAATTTTATAAAAATAAAATGATATTTAAAATAAAACCTTCATTTTTAGCCTATTTGAAAATATTTAAAATAATTAAAAATTCATAAAAATCACAAAAATAGTAAAATTCATGCAAATGTTCTAAATTTTTTCTTAAGCACTTGGGAATAATTTGAATATTTTTCCTGGTTTCCTAAATAAACAAACTGAATTTCAAAGCTTAAAAATAATTTTTAAAAGCTAAAAATAAGTTTTCACTAAAAATAATTCCAATAAATCAAATAGAGCTCAAAAAAATATAAAATCTTCTTCTCAAAGTTCTATGACTTCAGGGAGACTTTTCAAAAATACAAAAATTAATTTTCCCCATTTAAAATATTTTATATTTAATAAATGCCCCAGAATTTACAATAATTCTTAAAATTTTGATAAAATTTAAAAAAATCATGAAATTTGGTCCAAAGACTTCTCTAGTCTAAGGCTACCTCCAGTAAAAATTTCAAGGAATTAGGATTTATCTTGGTCAAGTTAGGAATTTTCTTTGAAAAATCCTATTTTTGCATAAAAATAATTATATAAAATAAATTAAATTTTGAAAAATCACATTTTCTCATCAAATGTCTTAAAAAATCACATTTTCTCCTCTAATGTCTTAATTGACCCATGAATGAGGTAGGATAAAAATTTCAAAGTCATTTAAACTAAATTTGACAAATTATGAAGTGTTGGAGCCTTAGAGGCAAATGTGTAATTTTGGAAATTTAGCCTTAATAACATTTAGGCTTAATTTAAGAAGGAAAATGGGTAACCTCTGATCTTAATCTATTTATTTGATGTTTGAAACACAATGGGTTAATTGGTAGAAACCAACCTAACTTTTTTTAATTAAAAAGATAAGTTAATAGATTTCTAAATTAGTAAAATTTGGAACTTTATTAAAATAAAATGAACCTAGGGCTTAGGGATATGACTTTTGAAGTCAATAATTAATCAATATAATAACCCTATTTTGATTTTCAAATAAAATTCAAATCATAAATTATGACCACCTAAAGCTTAATCTTTTTTGAACTAATTAAGACACTCACTTAGGTCTCAAGAGCTTAGCAGTGACTTAGGCTAAATCAAGTTTCATTTAAATAAGGATTACAAAAGTAAAAATCATTTAAAATTAAAACATCTTTCAAACACTACATGCCCAATTTGGACCCAAATTTAGTTAAGTGTTCCAATAACACCAACTTGCCTCTTTAAGGGTCTTCACCCACATAACTTTCAAAATTAAGTTACAGATGATAATTACCTTACTCTTAGGGACAATCAAGACATCAATGTTCATTGAGCATTAGGGTGTTTTATAAGACGAATTATTAAGCAACATAATAAGTTTAAAAGAACTCGATATTCTCCACCAGGCAGCAACGGAGTAGCACGGACATGCTTCTTTCTCTAGATCTGTTGGATACCTTGAAGATCTACTAAAATTAATATGGTTTGCTTGACAAATATCATGCTTAATCAAATTAATAAGGACCCACCAAGATATGACCTAGGGTTAGGTAGGTCATCAAAATTTTACTTCCCTGTTTCATATAAACTGCCTTAACATGCCTTTTGAGTTTCAGGTGGTGGAACGAGAAGACTCGCCAGGTACGCTTTTAC
>NW_018251934.1:6699-7147 GCF_001263595.1 Phalaenopsis equestris | reverse complement strand
CTTAGTTTATTTCATCGAGCCTCATCCTCAAGTCTTGTGTTTGTCCTTCGGGATAGATACAGGATTTGAGGTACAATGCTCTTTCATTTAAACTATGAAATATATGGGGTCAGTTTGATTTCATATGTTTTTAAAACTAAATATATATGTAAAATAAAACGTCCTTCTCAAGCGGGCGACGGGATTTCGATTCTAATGACCGACAACTCCTTATAGGCAACTCCCCGAAACCAAAATAACGCCGACAGCTTCTGGCGACTCCGCTGGGGACAAGCTTTTCTCTCCATTCAAATTAAGATATATTATCTTCACACATTGGTAATGTGTCTATGTTCCTCTTGGACCAATTTACCCTTCTTCCGTTGGCATACTTTACCCATTTTTGCCTTGGGAAGTTACACCCAATTCCGTTGACTTCAGGGCTATCTGCTCAACAATCTCTGAATAG
>NW_018251934.1:4601-6636 GCF_001263595.1 Phalaenopsis equestris | reverse complement strand
GTTCCACCTGGGCATTGTGCGTTGTAAAGTTGGTCCCGCACTGCATCCTAAACTTTTCATTTCTTCGTCTCCTTTGGGTTTGGTTTGCTTTTCTATGAATCAAGCCAAGTTGTTGCACCTCTTATTTAATTTGTTAATTGCAACTCTTCAATGCTTTAATCAGAAGTGAATAACAAATTTGAGAAATAAAATAATAAAGAATGCCCAGTTTATAAGACGAGTGCGTCAATTTCAGTACTTCTGTCGAAACTGCAAGGCATGGTTTGTTAATTGCAACTCTTCAATGCTTTAATCAGAAGTGAATAACAAATTTGAGAAATAAAATAATAAAGAATGCCCAGTTTATAAGACGAGTGCGTCAATTTCAGTACTTCTGTCGAAACTGCAAGGCATGGGACATCGCTGACTTTCGGAAATTCTTCAAATGACAGGGACAATGTGTTCGTAAAGGTTGTTCTTTTCTTTTGCCTCTGGAATGGAGTTCACTATTAACAGGGATCAACACCTATTGGAGTTAAGTTCTGAAAGGTTTCTTCAAATGACAGGGACAATGTGTTCGTAAAGGTTGATCTTTTCTTCTGCCTCTGGAATGGAGTTCACTATTAATAGGGATCAACACCTATTGGAGTTAAGTTCTGAAAAGTTATCGTCACAGTGACGCCTATTGTAGAGTTCAACTTGAAGTCTACCAAAGACTTCTCCCCATCAAAGGTGTTGATTGATAAGAGACCTACTAGTGTTGAAAAGTCTGTCGTTGGGAGCATTGAGATTTCTCCGAGTACTGTTTTTACTCCTACTACCAGATACACTATCACCGTGCTAACTGTTTTGTCGAGTAAGGGAAAAGAGATTCTACATGAGGAAGAGTCAGTTGATTCTTACGCCCCACTACTTTCTAAATTCGAGATTGGGTCCAATTGGAAGCCTGTATAACTAATAAAGAAACAGGAAAGGAGGCACGACCAGGAAATTTTGAAGGCCAAACAACCCCACTACTTTTTGGATTCGAGATTGGGTCCAATTGGAAGCCTGCACAACTGATAAAGAAACAGGAAAGGAGGCGCGGCCAGGAAATTTTGAAGGCCAAACAACCTCGACAATCCTGCCAACAACAGACACAACAATATGACCAGTCTAGCCAACAACCGCTTCAGGAAAGATCATACCAAGAAGATAATAATAGGATATCCTTGGAAGAATGACAGAAAGTGATGTATTCCTTCAAAAAGAAAGCCATGTCAAAGATGTTCCATGAATTACTAAAGGAATAAGGATTTAGTCTACCAAACCCGAAAAAGCCAGAGGAAGCCAATATGAAAGATCATCCTCAATATTTTCCATACCACCAATTACTCGGCCACACCATAGAAAAATGTTTTTTCTTCAAGGATTGTCTTGAGAAGAATTTCAAAAGTGAAAATGTAATGGTCCTGAAAGAGCATTCGAAAGAACCTAAATATGATTTTAGTTGATTCAATTAACTTCTACACAACCACACTGGAGCTCAAAAAAAGAAATGTTATTCTTCAGAAATCCCCAATTGACCTAAAAGTAATCAAAGGAAACTCGATTAACGGTAAGCTAGAGAGACTCCAAGCCAATGCTTTTAGTTGATTCAATTAACTTCTACACAACCACACTGGAGCTCAAAAAAAGAAATGTTATTCTTCAGAAATCCCCAATTGACCTAAAAGTAATCAAAGGAAACTCGATTAACGGTAAGCTAGAGAGACTCCAAGCCAATGCTGTGCGATTATCTGAAGAACAAAGAAAATATATGAATGATGAAAATTACGATGTGCCAGATTACATGGACGAAAGATTAACAGAAATCAATGTCGTAGAGACCCGAGACGAGTTATCTGTGCGCGACGCTCCATCTTCTAGTGAGGAGATTGCCGTGGATGAGAGTCAAGGGGCCACCCAACAAAGGGATAAACATATTAATCATCTCGAAAAGAAAATTGAAGAATTGATGACCATCATGATTGTAAAGAAAAGACAATCACAATCACCGCAGATGACACTTCTACAA
>NW_018251934.1:0-4494 GCF_001263595.1 Phalaenopsis equestris | reverse complement strand
AACTTTAAGCTATTTGATGGGACTGGAAATCCCAGACAACACCTAGCACACTTCCAAGCTAGCTGTGGCAATACAAGAAATAACAAAGTTTTACTCTATCAACAGTTCATCAACAGTCTGTTAGGAGTTTCTTTCAATTGGTTTGTCGAGTTGCTCAATGGATTAGTGAAGACATTTGACGAGTTAGAACGACTTTTTGTAGAAAGATTTGCCGGAGTGCATCATAATGTTTCCTTTGGAGATCTCGTGGTATAAAAGCAAGAGTCTAACGAAACTCTAGTAGATTATATTTTGAGGCTTCAAGAACAACATGCAATTGAGATTTTACTCAAAACTATCCATGGAGCGATAACTTTCATGCTTAAGGGACTCACTATCAAGTCTTTTGAGAAGTTACTTAACAAAGCTAATAGTTTGCAAGAAGAAGTCAGGCATATGGATTCTCATGAGAAGGACGAGAAGTTTATTCGAGAAGAAATCTAGGACAGTTGTTGTGGTTAGCAGGGGAAAACGATAATTGCAAATACAAGCAGAACAATGTCAACAAGCCTTCCAACATCCTCATCAGAATATTCAGCAATCATCTCAGTAGAGACCTTACCAGACATATGAAAGAAAAGTTCCAATCATGAACACTCAATCAAATGGGATATATTCTTTTAAAGATGAAGCAACCAAAAAGATGTTCCGCAGTTTGATCAAGAATCCCGAGTTCAGGTTACCCAAGCCAAAGAAGCCTGACGAGGCCAACAAGAAAGAACATCCGAGATATTGCCCGTACCACAGGTTCGTTGGACACACCATAGAGGAGTGTTGCAGTTTCAAAGACTTGCTTGAGAAGAAGTTCAAGAGTTAGGATGTAACAATCCCAGAAGAATATTTGAAAGAAACCTGAAAGAGGTTTTATCGATATGATTTCAGTCGATCTGTTTGTTCCAACCTATTCCTATACAACTGCCAATGAATGAAATGCCTTTTGGCCACTATTGTAGTACTTTTGTTGTTAAAAGGGATATTAGCAAAATCAATGTTTGTCTGTCCCTTCCTTCCCACCGCAATGAATAAAGAAAAAATTTGTTGTTTTTCAGAACTCTTTAATGTTGGAAGGCACAGTTAACAAAACATTCAGAGTTCCTCAAAGGAGTAATCAAAGATAAAAATTCCAACATTGTGAAAAAAAAAACTATGACTTTGGGGGAGAAGGACTTTGATGCCCTAATAGCTGAGTCATCCACTTTAAAGAATTCAGATTATGTCCTAAGTTGATTTCAAAATAAGATAGTGTGGTTGAAATGCGAATAGTTGACTCGGTATATCATGAGCCTTTTAATTTCCTGCCACGTGACTGGGTCCTGACTTTCAAACGAGTTTAATATCCCATAATTTGACTTAAGAAATATTTGAGGATTATTAGTCAGGGGAATTTGGACATTAAAAATATTTAGAAGAAATATGTTCCATCAGATATAGTAATTCTCAGAAAATAAAGGGAGCAAAAAAAATTGTTGTGTGAAAATTCCCGGAGAAGAAGCTTGAGGTGAGATTATAATAAAAAATTGGTGTCTGAATTAAGACATTCAAAATATTTAAATCATACATTCAAAATCTTTAAATCATGCTTTACCAGATATAGTAATTCTCAACAAAACATGGGAAAAAAAAGAAAAAAACAGAAAAAAAGGATCATGTGCAAAGTTTAAAGCAAAAAAAAAAAATCAAAGCAAAAGAAAAAACTCCATGAGAACAAGTTTGAGGTGGACGTATAATCAAAAATTGGTGTCTGAGTTTCCCTTGATTTATGAAACTTAAAATGTTCTCTTAAGAAAATTCTTTTGATATTATATTCAAGAAAAAAAAGTTCAACGATCTTAAGTTTTTTGATCGGTTATTAATTGACTCAGAAATATCTTTGAAAAACAAAAAATGTTTTGATCACACGACCAAAATTCTTAAATCTACTTAGGCTCGGAAAGAAAGAATTAAAGAAATGATGATGATATTAGCGTTTAATGGAAATTCAAACTTGAAGTCATATCCTTCAGTGTCTAAAACATACAACTCCAACTTCAACTCAAAGAACGTTAAAAAGATTTCTCAAAGACAACTTCAACAACCTTTACAGAATCAACAACAAATTAAATGATGACTGCTACAAACGAAGCTACGAACTTGTGTCCTCTTCAACCTTGGTATTCGTAAAAATAACACATCTGTTATGTGTACTTGAAAGAATATAGTTCTGATGGTACCTTAAGGATGGGCTATTTTCTACACTTGTTATTTGTCAGTGGACGATACTTAAACAAGTACTATGCCTTGCAATGTTTTAAATACAAAGACTCATTCTTAGAAGCTCAGACATCGTGCTTGTCTGAAACTGGGTCCAAATCCTAACAAAAAAAAGAAAATGATAAATTTCTCGAGTTTGAGGTTTCTTACTCTTTGCTTGCGTAGCGCAACTACCTTTATCTACACCAGTTTTCTTCACATTCTCGCGGAATTTCACTTTCTGCACAAAATCTCACAAAGTTTCACTTTTTTTCCTCACCAATGTCAATCTTTGCGAATTCTACTCATTTCCCACAAATTTGAACTTCGCGAATTCTACTAGTTTCCCACGAATTTGAAACACGATATTTTAGAGGATGAAGATTTTACATCTGATTCCGCATTGCTTAGCAATGGTTCACACGATATTTTAGAGGTTGAAGATTTTACATCCGATTCCGCATTGCTTTAAGGTTGAGGATTCTACATCTGATTCTGCGTTGCTTTAGGTTCTCATCCTATCGCAATCTTTCAAATCAAATTCTAGAGGTTGAGGATTCTACATCCGATTCCGCGTTACTTTAGGAGCCCTTCCTATTACAATATTTCAAATAAACTCTAGAGGTTGAGGATTCTACATCTGATTCTGCGTTGCTTTAGGTTCTCATCCTATCGCAATCTCTTAAATCAAAATTCTAGAGGTAAAGGATTCACATCTGATTCCACGTTGCTTTAGGAACTCCTCCTATTGCAATCTTCTAAATCAAATTTTAGAGGATGAGGATTTCACATCCAATCCGTATTGCTTAGCAATGATTCACACAATATACTAGAGGTTGAAGATTTTATATCTGATACCGCGTTGCTTTTGGAGCTCCTCCTATTGCAGTCTTTTAAATCAAATCTAGTTTGAGGAATTCACATCCGATACTGTGTTGCTTTAGGTTCTCATCCTATTGCAATCTTTCAAATAAAATTCTAGAAGTTGAAGATTTCATAGTACCACATTTATTTAGGAGCTCCTCTTATTGCAATCTTTAAAATAAAATTCTAGAGGTTAAGGATTCTACATCCAATTCCGCATTGCTTTAGGAGCCCCTCCAATTGTAATATTTCAAATGAAATTTAGAGGTTTAAATCAAAGTTTAGGATTCTACATCCGATTCCGCGTTACTTTAGGTTCTCATCCTATCACAATCTTTTAAATCAAATTCCAGAGGTTGAGGATTTTATATCCAACTCTGCGTTGCTTTAGAAACTCCTCCTATCGCAATCTTTCAAATCAAATTCTAGAGGAAGAGGATTTCACATTCTAATCTGCATTGCTTAGCAATGATTCACACAAAATTCTATAGGTTGAGGACTCACATCTGATTCTGCATTGCTTTAGGAGCTCCTTTTATCGCAATCTTTCAAATCAAATTCTAGTGGATGAGGATTTCACATCTGATCCGCATTGCTTAGCAATGATTCACACAATATACTAGAGATTGAAGATTTTATATATGATACCGCGTTGCTTTAGGAGCTCCTCCTATTGCAATCTTTTAAATCAAATCTAGAGGTTGAGGATTTCACATTCGATACTGTGTAGCTTTAGGTTCTCATCCTATTGTAATCTTTTAAACCAAATTCTAGAAGTTGAAGATTTCATAATACCACGTTGCTTTGGAGCTCCTCCTATTTCATTCTTTCAAATAAAATTCTAGAGGTTAAGGATTCTACATCCAATTCAATGTTGCTTTAGAAGCCCCTCCTATTGCAATATTTTAAATCAAATCTAGAGGTTGAGGATTATACATCCGATTCAGCGTTGCTTTAGGTTCTCATCCTATCGCAATCTCTTAAATCAAATTCCAGAGGTTGAGGATCTTATATCCAATTCTGCATTTCTTTAAGAACTCCTCCTATCGTAATCTTTCAAATCAAATTCTAGAGGATGAGGATTTCACATTCCAATTTGCATTGCTTAGCAATGATTTACACAAAATTTTAGAGGTTGAAGATTCACATCTGATTTTGTGTTGCTTTAGGAGCTCCTCATATCACAATCTTTCAAATATAATTCTAGAGGTTGAGGATTTCACATCCGATCCGCATTGCTTAGCATTGATTGACACAATATACTAGAGATTGAAGATTTTATTCTTATACTTCATTGCTTTAGGAGCTCTTCCTATTGCATTCTTTTAAATCAAATCTAGAGGTTGAGAATTTTACATCCGA
>NW_018251933.1:0-1221 GCF_001263595.1 Phalaenopsis equestris | reverse complement strand
GCCGTGAAATATGACAGTATAGGTGTGAGATATGTGAATGCATTAGAACATTGAGATATGTATGCACATGCCCTAAATTAAATTGACAAAAATGAAGACTAATTACTACTTGAACATAAAACTATGTCGAGAATGTTTAGACCTCTTGAGTTGTGGAGACTGTCACAGAGTAATCGGAAGGTATCTAATGTATGTGGGTAGTTTTATTAAGCTTGTTTCAGAGATTATATAGTATTTTCGGCTGTAACAGTTTTCTCTTTATAATGAAAGGGCCGTTTTCTTTAGGTAGCATTAGAGGATTTAAGGCTGTACTTCTCTACAATCAAGTAAAAAAAAATTTATAATAATAATAAAAAAAAAGTGCAGCAGTAGCAATGGGACATAATCATCACTATAAAATACTTTTTTTTTGTTTTTAATCCATTTACTTTTTTTTGTTTTTTGAAAGATTTACATGCATCCCACTCATTTCCTATGAATTTACTCATCTAGCAGCTAATTTTCGCTTTTTAAATACATGCCACCTTACATAATCAAAAGGTGTATTTCAATTTTTAAAAATTAAAATGATAATATTTCTGATGCGATGTGACTTGTTCGGAGAGTATAAATGTATAAAAGTAAACACTGTGTTAGATATGTAAATGCACAGGAATTAGGAGGCATGTGCGTGAGTGCCCCTTTCTGTTTTTTTCTAGCACTTGATGACTGAATTATATTTCACCAATTCTCATCAAAAACAGCATTTCTATGTTCCTAATTCTACTTCATGTCAGGATGACAAGAAAGTCTAACTACTTTCCAGGATGACAACAAAAGAAAAGAACAGTGAAAAAGTGTTGGAAGTACTGTGCTTTTTAAATGAATAACTGTGATGAAACAGGCACTCTACAATTAAACATTTGAAATCAAGTTGCGAAATTTACAAACATAACCACACAATTCTAGTGTATTTACATAAACAACACCCAAAAAATTAGATATTTATGCTTATAAAACATAAGTGTCATGAACCTATGCATCAAAAAGAAGTATTTCACCTTTAAGAAAGCGTGATGGTGCTATTTTTGATATGATCGTAAATATTTGAGCATGCATGTAAATGTGAATGTTTAGGTGTTAGATATGTAAATACATAAGAATTGTATGTTATGTAAGTAAATGCCCCAATCTAGTTTCATCTGCAAAAAAAAGTTATATACTTTTCAATCTTCACTGATT
>NW_018251932.1:291977-305610 GCF_001263595.1 Phalaenopsis equestris | reverse complement strand
ATCAATTGGGCTTGGATTTGGTTTTCATTGGTCATGTGAAGAGTTAATTTGAGTTTAGAATTGAAATTATGGAAATTGAGACCAATTGGATAAACATTTGAGGTGATTTAGAGAGAATATGGGCCTTCAAAGGGCAATTTGGGGGTTTTAATCAAGGATAGTTAAATTGGCCAAATTGGGTCATGTGCCAAATTGGGTCATGTGATGGCCAAATTGGGTCATGTGATAGTTGAGGAAAATGAATTGGGAATATTTGGGAGGTTTTGGGAATTTTTGGGATTTTTTGAATTTTGGGCTAAAGAGGGTTAGTTTGGTAATTTGCCCCATTTGGGGATTTTGGGTAATTTGGGTGTTTTCAAGGCGTTTGAAATGATTTTTGAAAAAGTTTGGGTATTTTGGCTAGATTTGGTGATTTTGCCCAAATTTGGGGTCCCAAGGGTATCTGGGTAATTTGGGGGAATTTAGGGGCAATAGGGTAGGTTGGGTATCTTGATAGAGTTGGATTGCCAACCACCATAAATAAGCCATCGATCAATGGAAATCCCATTTTGGGTCCTCTATGTAGTGGTGTTAGCTAAACCCTAGCCTAGGGCTAATGGGTTTAGGGAACCACCTACAGGAGTATCCCAAAAGTATCAAGGAACCAAAGCCTAGAAGTTCTGGGTTTAGGGTAATGAGTGATTGCAAGTAAGTGCCTTAGCCCTAAACCAACACCCAGGGTCAACCATAAGGTCCAGCAGTCCTAAGGGTGACTCATCTTGAGTTTCCCTCATAGTGACCCCACCTACTAAGTGCTAGAGCTTAAAACCAATATGTGGAACTTCAAGTTGAGTAGAGAAAAGTTTGAAATTTCTAATGGTGAGGGTTCCTTGTCTAGTTTTCTAAGAATAGTTAATAGGAAAGTCCTATGGCTAGACCTTAGGCTACTAAAGAGGAAAAACTGAACCTCAACCAAAAGTGAGGTCAACACTATACAAGGAGAGTTTGATTTACATCAGATATAAGTATTGTCATGATATTTTTATTTGAATTTAGTACTTTCTTTGTATGGTTTCAATGAAAAGTTCTTGTTGTTTCTCCATGTGTAGTGAGTAATTTTCCTTACTCTTAAAGTGTTATAAAAGAAAAAATGAATTAGTATGCATGTGTAGGATATATAATTGAGGAGAGTGAGAATATATTGTGATGATTTTACTTTTTTCTTCATTTACATGTAAATACATGTAAACTTATCTTCATTTACATGTAAACTTAATCAACTTGCATGTTAAAATTTGTTGTGAGAACATGTAATATCTGGGATCAACTGTGATCAATCAACTGTGATAGAATCACATGAGATTGTATGGATAAGAATGTAGTCCATATGGTTGAGTGCAAATAAATAAGAAAAAAAATTTTAATGGGTGTAGAATTAGAGGAATTTAGAGTGACAGGCTAAAGCTCCCTAATTTGGTCTATTGTTTTAGGTTTTGATGATAGATGTTAGCCTCCAGGTGGAGGGGTAAGAGGAAACTCTAGAGTGAGAGACAGTATCTTCCCTGCCTAGCCCATCTTCAAAAATATTCAAACTTTAGATTAACTAATATTCAAACTTTAGATTAACTCTTGATAGCATCTCTAGTAAGGGTAAAGAATATAATTGCTCATATTTGTCACAATCTCTCTTACTACTTATTTTACTTTTACACGTGTCACTAATTTCATTGTATGAGGAAGAGTACTTTTAATATATAAACCCCACTTTATGATTTTCACCAAGTATTTTAGTTTAGGAGTAGAAGTATTATTGTAGTGATAATTGTAGGATATAATCAAAACCAAACCTTTATCGACCATTTAAGCTAGGGCGTGTTATTCTAAACTAATTTTCCTTGAAAGCCAACGTGATTAACCTCAATCTCCGTGGGATTGATATTCAGGGCTTAATCAAAAAGCTCCATATTACTTGATAACGATACGTATACTTGCATAAAATCTCTACAAAAATAATTGAAATTTTACTTTACTTGGGATTAAGTTTTTGGTGCCATTACTGAGGATTAAAATCTTTAAGTAGTAGTGTCAACTTCATAAATCCTTACATATGAAAAATATCAAGATGAATGGACCCCTCAGCCCCATTAATTTAAGTATGTCATCTGAATGGAGCATTTTATGAAAAATTCTCCAGCTAAAAAAAGACAAAGAAGGTGACAAGCAGCTGTTCCATATAGTCTCCCCCAAGGCACCTTATCCCAACTATGAATGCTGTTGTAAATGTGTTTAGTTAGACTCTGACTAATGTATGCATGTTAGACGATTCTATTTGGTCTATTTTTGCCAAATTTTATTTTGGAAATGCTGACAACAGAAGACTCCTCCACCAGGGTTTGTAGAAGAAGCATAAATCATCGGTTGCCTATCCAAAAGTCAGCCACTTTAAGTTGGGGGTTAAGAACAATGGTTTTGGATTACAACAACCAATTAGGGCACTAATTTTCTAGCAAAAAAGACACATCCCCTCTACCAAGATCACAAAGGAAGAGTTTATCAGTCAAAGGCCTTGTCTTTAGCATATAAGCCCACAATCTAAAATGACCCAATTTCCTGGTAACTAAATCGGTTGAATGTTCTTGTAGTATTTCCCTTTCATAAACTAAGCCCACAATGACGATTGATGCCTAAATTTAATCAACAATTTACAAAAGGTTGATGTTTTGCAGTTGTTGAAGCCTATTGAAGCCTAATCCCTTGACAAGAGTAGGCTTAGCTAGTTTTTCCCAGCTAGCCCAATGTATCTGTTGCCTCTGCCCTGACCATAGAAATTTGTTGAAGATCCTTTCCAGTCAGATTTGAGTGCTCTTTTTCATGGTGGTCATCTGCAGGATGTAAGATGGGAAGGTGATGAGGATACTCTTAAGCAAAGTTATTTTGCCTCCATCTGAAAGGACAGAATGGGTCCAACAGGAAAGCTGCTATAAAATTTTGCCCAACACCTCCTCAAATTGTTTGAGTTTTGATCTACCTTTAATGAGAGGAACCCCAAGATACTTTAAAGGAAAAGATGATTCAGGGAAGTATGTGAATTAGAGGATCCCATTCATAATGTTGGGGGTGAGTTTGCTGCTAAACAGAAGATTATTTTTCTTTGGTTGAACTTCATGCTAGAATGTTGTTGAAAGATTTGGAGGCATTTCATGACTTTCTTAACTGCAATTTTGTTAGCTCTAGAGAAAATCATTATGTCATCAGCATAAAAAAGTTAGATCTATGATGTTACTTGGCATGAGAATTTACTAAGAGACAATGATCCTTCATTCTAGACAAATAGTCCAGGGCTAGCATAAGAACTTTAGGGGACAGAGGGTCCCCTTATTGTAGTCCTTCGGTGGTAGTAAAATTCCCCCAAGATTGTCCATTGATAAGAATAGATTATACATTATTCTTTAGCCATATGAAAATTAGAGCACAAAACTCAGTAGAGAATCCTCTAGCAGCAAGCACATCTAATAAGAATTCCAAGCATATGGTATCATAGGCTTTCCTTATATCCAATTTGTAGAAGATGTTACCACCTTTACAAGGCTTATCCAAGTCAAGCAAAAGTTCTTGGGCTAGGAGTACATTATCAGCAATAGATCTACTTTTGATTAAAGTTGTTTGGTTAGAGCTGATAAGTCTGTCTAAGTGAGGTTGGAGTCTTGCAATATCTACCTTGCTGATAATCTTAGTGAACACAATGAACAAAGAGGACCTATTTTAAATATATATATATATATATATATATATATATATATATATATATGGGAAAGGAGCATCAGTAGGCTCCCTACATGTTAAAATAAAACATTAGAATACAATTCAAGGAGATAATCCAGGTTCCTCCAAAAAGATAATACAAAAACCCAAGCAAAAGGATCAACCTATTGAGGAACCCTCTCCAACAAAGCAAAATTAAAGTATACCAAAATTACAGGTATAAAACCCCAAACTAACTAACAGAAGTTGAATATGAGGAGAACAGCAGCTGTAGAGGACCATCAGAAATCCCAATGAACTTTAAGATTTGGAAACCAGCATTCAGGTCTGCAATCTAAGGTAGGGTATTTGAAGTTTGCCTCCCTTTAGTAACAGATTAAGGGGGAGGGAAGGGGAAGTGGAGACCTCAGCATGATTCGAGTTAGCACCCTCCAAAGCCAAAAAATTAGCAGGCCTAAGTTCTTGTCTTAATACATATTAATACATAAGAATTTTGAGATAAAATTCTCGGCAAGAGTAGCTGTTGAAGTCCAATCCCTCAGCAAGTGTAGGCTTAGCTAGTTTCTGCCAGCTAGCCCAATGCATCTGTTGCCTCTACCCCGACCATAGAAACTTGTTGAAGAACCTTTCCAGTTTGATTTGAGTGGTCTTCTTCATGATGGTCATCTACAGGATGTAAGGTAAGAAGGTGGTGAGGATACTTTTAAGTAAAGTGATTTTTCCTCCATTTGAAATGAAAGAATGGGTGCAACAGGAAAGTTGTTATGAAATTTTGGCCATCACCTCCTGAAATTGGATGAGTTTAGATTTGCCTTTAATGAGAGGAACCCCAAGACACTTTAAAGGAAGAGATGATTCCAAGAATTCTGTGAATTGGAGGATCCAACACTTAATGATGGGGGTGAGTTTGCTGCTATACAAAAGATTACATTTGCTTTGGTTGAACTTCATACTAAAATGTTATTAAAAGAGTTGAAGGCATTTCATGACTTTCTTAATTGCAATTTTGTTAGATCTAGAGAAAACCATTATGTCATCAGCATAAAAAGTTAGATCTAAGATGGTACATAGAATGAGAATTTGCTAAGAGACAATGATCCATCGTTCTAGACAAATAGTCTAAAGCAAGAATAAAAACTGTAGGGGATAGAGGGCCCTCTTGTTGTAGTTTTCTGGTGGCAGTAAAATTCCCCAAGATTTTCCATTGATAAGAATAGAATGTACATTAATCTTCAGCCCTCTGGAAATTAGAGCACAAAAGTCAACAGAGAATCCCCTAGCAACAAGAACTTCTAATAATAATTCCCAGCAAATGGTGTCATAGGCTATCCTTAGATCTAATTTGTAGATGATGTTGTATCCTCTACAAGGCATATCCAGTTTAAGAAAAAGTTCTTGGGCTAAAAGTACATTATCAACAATAGATCAGGCCTTGATAAAACCTATTTGGTTAGAGCTAATAGGCCTGTCTAAGTAAGGTTGGAGTCTTGCAACAATTAGCTTGTTGATAATCTTAGTGAACACATGTATATATATACTCATCTATGGATTGAGGTGGATTACACTGTACTCATTGATTTGCTAGAGCATGAGAGACAGTCATCTTGGCATCACTCCTACTGGTTATAGAAAATCAAATTAGTAAGCTCCCAGGCCACCACACAATTTTCATTCAACTACAGAGAAGGGAACATACCTGCTGACTGACTTGCCAGATATGGGCTAAATTCTAACTCCATCTCTGTATCCTGCACCCCACCTCCCCCTCTTAGTTTTTTGCTTTTTGGGGACCTTCTTCATGTTCCCCATTTTAGAATTGTAAACTGAATTATCTTTAATAGATGATCTTTTCTTTTATATTAATGAAATATTACTTACAAATGATAGTGTTCAGACTGATAATCAGGAGAGCCTCGTAGCTCCACTTCTTCAGGAAGTATTCGGTGTAGAGGCAACACTTCACATATAATACTTCACATATACTAGAACCTATTGTGGGTACTACTGTTGGTATTCCTTCTGCTTCAGCTCTACTACCCCCATCAGACTGATTCTTAGGATGAGGAATGTCAGGTCTATTCCAGGAGGAAGAAGAAGAATGGAGGCTGACTCTAACTCGGGAACATATTGGATGATACATTGGTTACTACTGACAATGACAATCATCTTACCAACTTATTAGCTTGCTACTTCCCTTAAACTAGAGGCAGAGACATGACCAAATTGGGTCGCTCTCTAACGACTTGATACTATGTATTTCGACACTGTTAGGCTTTTTATTTTAGCATCTAATGTATTTTCTATTTTTTCTTGTTTTGAAATCTTTTGTGTGGACAGGGTGTCATGATTGGGCATTTGGGCCCTTCTACACATTGTATCTGTATCTTTTTTTCTATTTAATATATTAACCATATATATATATATATAAATTTTAATGTCAAATATTAATACATAAGAATTTTATGATAAAATATATAAACAACCATTACATATAATACAAAATTTTCCCCTGCAAAACATTTCAAATATATATTATAGCTAGAAATAATTATCAAGAGTTTAAGAGTGCGAAAAATATTTGGATACACGGTTCAGGTCACTAATTAATTACCTCTTTTCTTGAAAGTTTGAAAAGACTTCCAATTAGCAAGCCATGATAAGAAGTGAGATGGATACAACAAACGAGTCGTATAAGTATGAACCCACCTCACCTCTCAAAGAGGTGTCCATCATCACAGATGGCCTCACAGAAGGAAGAAATTATTACATAAGGAGTACGTATGCAGCACTACGTACGGACTCCAGTAATATACCGCCATGTATGCTATATCAGACTCATCTCCATCAGAGATTATTGAAGTAGAACCACAGAGGTTATTAAGAGGGTAATTGGGGGGTTATTGGAGCATTAATTCTAATAACGTAGCAATAACCTCTTGAAAATCTCCCAATAACTTTCGTTGTTACGCTTTTAATAACTTTCCAATAACCTCCGCGATTCCATTGACAATAATCGCGTAATAACATCCTCTCCATAATTCCCGCAATAACCTCATTATAACACCCCAATAACCCCTCAATAATCTTTGCGGTTTCACTTCAACAATCTTTCAATAACCTCCATATGATGACATATTGCTAGAAGTCCACACGCAGAGTTGCATAAGTGCTCCGTATAAAATAATTTCTCCAAAGGAGAAGGAATTGGTACGAACTGTAATATCATCCAATTAGGACGAGCATACTTTGGATTCAAGCCGAGCAACTGACAATCCTCATAACACTAAGAACCTGAAGTCATTCAGTTTGGAGCAATTGAGTTAAAATTATGCGAAAATAATGAAAAGAGAGGTTAAAAAACAAGAAGATGTTAGTGTTGATTTCTCATTTCTATGTATTGTAAACCCTTTCTAGTAATTTCACTCCACATTCAGAATGAGCAAACCGGTTTGTCAACCTTATGCAAGGAAATCCTTTGATATAAAACTGAGAAAATGACGTACGCAACGCTGCGTACATAATGAATATTATTTTTGTGTTATATCCCCTAAAATCTTCATGTAATTTTCATATAATTTATATGTAACTTCGGGTGAAACTTACTTATGTTGTACAAGGAAATATGTTGTATTCAGGTTACATGAATCTCCCTTTAAGCAAATTTTTCTCTATAAAACTGCATTCGTTGCAGCCCGTACTTCCTCTTCCCCACGTAAAAATTTCTTCCATTGCCGGGGACGCCATACTTCATCTTCCTCATTAACGACGGCGAGGACGAAGAATGGATTCCGGCAACAACTCTCTTCCCTCTTCGTCCGCGCCGGATGCGATTAAAAGACGCGTATGCTACTTCTACGAACCAGAGGTCGGCAATTACTATTACGGTCAAGGACATCCAATGAAACCTCACCGGATCCGGATGACGCACGCGCTTCTGCTCAATTATGGTCTTCTTCAAAGGATGCAAGTTTTCCGTCCGATTCCGGCGAGAGAGCGCGATCTCTGCCGCTTCCATTCCGATGAGTACGTATCGTTTCTACGGAAAGTTACGCCAGAGACGAAACAGGATCAGATCAGGGCGCTAAAGCGGTTTAATGTTTGCGACGACTGCCCGGTCTTCGATGGTTTGTTTTCCTTCTGCCAGACCTACGCCGGCGCTTCGGTTGGCGCTGCGGTTAAGCTTAACCACGGACAACACGATATCGCCATTAATTGGGCCGGAGGACTGCATCATGCGAAAAAGTGCGAAGCCTCGGGGTTTTGCTATGTCAACGACATCGTCCTTGCAATACTCGAGCTCCTCAAGAAGCACGAGGTTAGCCGATAATTCACCCATCCTCGTTTTTCTTATCGCCCCTCTCTCCTTTTGAGCTTGCCTTTCCTTGCCTTTGTTCAATAATGGTTGACTTCTTCTGGTTCGTGGCCTCATTTTCTTCAATATTTATGGCAAGCTTGGGGAACATACTATAATGTGGGATGATTGATAGACGCTTCTGATTCATCTGTGTTAGATTTACATGAAGAATCATAATTGAAGAAACCCTAGGACAGGAATTTTCAATTACATTTCTCGTTAGCTAAGCCCCTGTTTTGTTACGATTTAGTCTTTGCGATCTTTATTGTTAAAAACACCAGGTTTCACAGTCATAACGATCTGTAGGCTCCTCCATGAATTTTAAGTTTAAAAACTCTTCTAATATGTTCTGTTTTTTGTCCTAGTCGGTCGAATGTTTAGATTATATCATTTTTGTTATGGTCTGAATCTTAGAAATTTGAGAAGTTGGTTTTTTCCTATTTGTTCTTATAACAAAACTATATTTTTCTAATTAAGAAATGAAGTCTATGATTTTGGATACTTTTCTCTGCTATTAGGCTTAAGATGTTTGGATTTTGTACTTGTGATGTTATTATTAAAGGCCTTAAGGCCTTACGTTTAGTCCAAACTTTAGTCCAAACTTTTTTTTTTTTTGGTAATCTAATATACAAATTGTAGGTGTTTTGATTGGTGCTATCATCACAAAGATTCTGATGTTTTGATTGGTGTCATTATCGTTTCTGATGTGTTGATTTTAGTATTTTTATTTTACTATGATTTTTTTTTTCAATTGACATACTTATTTGATCTTCTTGTTAGAATTGTGGAGAAAATTTGACATAAGAAAATCCCAAAAAAATATGATTGAATCCAGTATTCAAATTCAAATTTTGATCTAATATATTTGTTTGGCCTATCAGAATATTTTAGTGATTCCACATTTAATATATTATTTTTGAAGGGACCGTTAATTGATTTTGATATATTCTATGAGATATTTTTTTAACTTTAAGAGTTCATGCAATATCTTGTGGGATTATGTAATAAATTTTGTCACCAAGCCCATTCCTTTGTTATCATTTTGCATAGTCCCTTAGATAAAATGGTTTGATTTCCTGCAACTACATGAAAATTGAGATATAAGAGATAAAGATGGGGGAGAGGAGCTACCAATGAGGATTGATTTATTTAGGTGCTTAAATGAGAGATCTTTCTTTTTCTATTTTATGATCTTACTGTTTTTGATTTTATCAAAAGGAAAACCTTCGTCTCTAACAACGTGGTATGTTTGGATTTCTATGATAGAGAAGAAAATAGAGTAATAACATCAATGTCTTCATCTTCACTTTCTGCTTTTCCTTTTAGTAGGTGGGTGCACTGCCTCTAATTATTGACTTTGATAAATTTGTATTTCTTTTCTTATCTCTAACTTTGCATGAAGAGAAATACTTGATATATCTCTTTAAAAGTTTAGGAGAATATTTAATCTCTGTGTGATTGTGAGTGTAGATGGGTGTCATTGAACTTCATATAATTGTATATCATGTTCATTATCTTTGCTTTATTTGCTCTCTTGCCTTTGTTTGCGTTCATATAGTTTCTATTATTATTCTAACAATTAACATCAAAGAATTGGTGAAGCTACATAAAAATTTGACCAACAATAGATGAAAATTATGAGATTAGTAATTTATATTTTCTAGGTTTTTACTGTTAGAAGATGCAAATAAAAGATTATCTTTATTGAAGAAAACATCACACCTTTGAAGGGATCATATTTTTCTCCTATTCACAAAGAGAAGCCATAGTTAATGGACAAGAAAACAATAGGATTTATTTTCCTGTCTCTAAATAGGACCATTGTATTAAAGTTCAAATTAAAAAAACCCTACAGACATATTGAAGATTTTTTAGATATATATAAGATATCAAGATATTATTTACTTACATCAAACTACATTTTATGCTTAATTATTTTAAATTCAATATATCAAAATTTATCTTGTTGTGGTGTCCATAAATGAGTTCAATTTGATCACATATCAGTTAAGATCTCTGGACATTTAATTTATTTAATTTTATGACAAATTTCTTTTTTTTTTTTTCACTACTTAAAGTTGGAATGGTATGGTAATGACCACGAAAACTTCTACAAGCTAAACAAATTGACGGTATGTGATATTAGAAGCCTTGCATTTAGTGAATACATTCAATAATACAAAACATATGAAATCCCTTTATATTTTATTATGAATGTTGATAATAGAAGAATGTGTAAAAATTAAATCAATCATTAAGGTAAACAATAACATAATCAACATTTTATTCTAAACATCCAGGCTATAGGGTGCTCTTTTGTCTCTGTCATTTACATATATAAAATGATATGTTATCATTATTTAAAATTTTACTTCAAAGAGAAATCCTTAAAATACCCTCCAAATTTATTATTTAGTGCAATGTTTCATATCTATGTAATTGTGGATGTAGGTGGATCTAATCAAACCACACAAACTTATGTTTTATGTTTGTGATTTTTATTTTGTTTATTTTTATCTTTCTTTAATCTTTTGCTTATGATTTTAATAATACCCTGTCCCTTAACAAAATAAGATTTTGGCATTTTTTTCAAGCATTCTTGTAGCCGTCTTTTCTGTTGCTTGGACTGGAATTCAGTATGGCCAAATCCGTTACATTCCTTCAACCATAAATAATTACCAGCATTCAAGTAATCTATGTAATCTTACTTGTAGATTATTTTTTTTTCTTGTTAATTTGAACATGCGATTTAAGACCTATATGCCTTATATTGCTACTCTTAAGGATTATTAAAAATCTAGTGCATATGAACTTGGCCTTAGACTATTGGTTCATATCGCAACTCCTGTTCTTGGGGTAATGAGTTCTATTCCCACTCTCACACTATTTGCCTCCATTCTTTGTAAAAATAAGGCATGCATTCCATCACTTGTGCAAGCTTTTTTTCCCTTCACGATCTCTTCTTAATATCTATTTTCTACCTTATGCCTCCTTTATAAAAATATTTTGCGATCTCAATGCGCATAAAAAAAAAAATGAAAATCTTGTGCAGCAAAGTGACTCATAACTTTTATTAAAGTAGATAATTTGATTATTATCTTGATTAATAAATATAGATTTTTTTTAAATTACTAATCCTAGCTACTAATATTTTTTATTAATGAAGTATCAATAAGTATTTTGATTGCTAATTAACTACTAATACTTCATAAAAAGGGGATTATCTAATTTCTAATTAATTAATTAAGTAATAATAACATTGTTGTAAGTTAACAAAGACATGAAGTGCGTAACTCTAGCCATTGCCGGTCCCAAGCCCAGGTGTGAAAAGTTGAGGGTTGCGTTAGCTAGTCGACAACCAGCGTAAAACTTGTCAAATAAATGACATGAATCCTTTTGATCTTTGTGTATGTGCTAGGGCGTCCCCTGGAAGTGACGCGCTGTATAGCCTGTATACAGTGAAAAGTGTGTAAGTGTTGCTTTACCGGCGTCTGGGTGTAGTGTCAAATAAGCAATAGTTTTCACATTGCAGATGGACGCGGAAAAGTTCGTTCATAAAATTAATGAAATTATTATTAGGATGAGATCTTGGAATATATGTGCTCTCAATGATAAATTAATAGAATTAGTAGATATTATAATTCATAGAAAGATTAATATCTTATGTATTCAAAAAACTAAATGGGTTGGAGAAAAGTCTAAGGAGATTGATAGCTTAGGTTTTAAATATTGGTATTCTGGTATGAGTCGCACTAGAAATGGTGTATGTGTAATTATAGATAAGAGTTTGAAAGATAATGTTGTAAAAATTAATAGAGTTGGAGATAGAATTATAACCCATAAGATTATCATCGATTTTAAGATTGTTAATATTATTAGTGCTTATGCTCCTTTAGTAGGTTCAGATATAGAGTCTAAAGATAAATTCTGGAATGATTTAGAAGACTTAATACAAATGATATCCCTTGAAGAAAGATTTTTTATTGGAGGAGATTTAAATGGACATGTCTGTAGAGTGGTAGAAGATTTTAAAAATATTCATGGTGGCTACGATTTTGGAGTGACTAATGAAAAAGGTAGAGTTATTTTAGATTTTGCTTTAGCGTATGATTTTATTATTACTAATACTTTATTCAAGAAAAGAGACTTATTACTTATAAGAATGGAGAATGGATATAATAAAACACATTGATTATTTTTTTATGAGAAGAAGAGATCGTCGATATTGTAAAAATTGTAAAGTCGTTCCAAGTGAGGATTTAAGTACCAAACATCGTTTATTAGTTATAGATTTTAAGATGAAGAGTTGCAAAATAAAGAATATTAGGACTCATCATCGTAGAATTACATGAGAGAATCTAAAATATACAAATAAAATTATTTTTATGAGTAAAATGCAAGATTTCAAAATTTGGGATGTTCATGATGAAGCAAATGCTATGTGGGATAAAGTAACAAACACTATTAAACAAGTAGCAAAAGATGTACTTGGAGAATCAAAAGATAAAGTTTCATCAAATAAAAATGGTTGATGGTGAAATAATAATATGCAAGAAAAGATAAAATATAAGAAGTTATGTTATAAAAATTGGTTTAAATGTAAAAGTTTAGAGAACTGAGAAAAATATCAAACGATCTGCAGGAAGTTTAAAAGAACAATATAAGACGCTAAAAATTTTGTTTTTAATGATCTTTATAATTTACTAGATACTAAAGAGGGTGAAAAATATATGTATAAACTAACCAAACAAAAAGAAAAGTAAAGATTTAACTCAAGTAAAGTGTATTAAAGATGAAAATCAAAAAGTATTTTTCTTAGAAAAATATATTCAACATTAGTGGGTGAGTTATTTTGATAAACTTTTTAATGAATTTTCTGAAAATACGATCAAACATAGTGATCTCAATATCGTTAATAATAATAATACGTTTCATTTTTACCGTCGCATTAGTAAAAAAAAGTGGAGGAGTCTTTAAAGAAAACCAAGGGTGGAAAGTCTGTAGGACTGAATGATATCCCAATTGAAGTGTGGAAATATTTATGAGATTTGAGAGTTTCTTGGCTTGTTTCTTGGCTTACTAAAGACTCTTTAATATTATTTTAAAAACTAAAAAGATGCCTGAGGAGTGGAGGAAGAGTATTTTGATCCCCATTTTTAAGAATAAAGGGGATGCACAAGAGTGTGCAAATTATAGAGGAATTAAGTTGATGTGCCATACTTTAAAATTATGGGAGAGGGTAATTGAACATAGGTTAAGACGTTTTACAAAGATTTCTCATAATCAATTTGGATTTGTGCCGGGCAGGTCTACTATGGAAGCTATATTTATTGGGAAGTTTGATGGAGAAGTTTAGAGATAGTAAGGATAATCTATATTTGATTTTTATTGATTTAGAAAAAGTTTACGATAAGATTCCAAGAGATATCCTTTGGAGAGTTCTTGAGAAGAAAGGTGTTGATATGACTTATATTCAAGTCATTAAAGATATGTATACTAGAGCTGTTACTTGTGTTCGAATTGAAGGAGGATTGACTG
>NW_018251932.1:250292-291941 GCF_001263595.1 Phalaenopsis equestris | reverse complement strand
TACATCTGGGATCGAATTTTTGTTGGATTACATCTGGGATCGACTTTAAGCCCATATCTTTTTTTTTTTAGTTATGGATGGTCTTACTGGACATTTATAGATGCTTTTTGCTTAGTGTATGCTTTTTGCTTATGATATCCTTCTCGTGGATAAGATGAGAGAAAAAGTCCAGAAAAAACTTGCATTATGGAAGTCTACATTGGAGTTAAAGGTCTTCATTTGAGTAGAACTAAAATTGCATACATGGAATGTAATTTTAATAACAAGAGCTATAGTGGCAGAAGTGTAACTTTGGGTGATCAAATTATTAACAGGCGCGAACGATTTAGATATCTCGGGTCTGTTGTTCAAAGCGATGGTGATATAAATGGGGATGTTAATAGTAGAATTCAAGTTGGCTGGTTGAAGTGGAGGAATACTTTAGGCCCTTTGTGTGATAGAAAAGTACCGCTTAGACTGAAAGGAAAATTTTATAAGACGGTTGTGAGACTTGCAATGCTCTATGGAGTTGAATGTTGGCCTTTAAAAGAGAAGCATAATACTAAGTTAAGTGTTGCAGAGATGAGAAGGATTAGGTGAATGAGTGGCTTTACACTTAGAGACAAAATGCGAAAATGAATATATCCTTGATAGGTTGGTGTCGCTCTTGTGACTGACAAAATTATAGAAATTCGTCTTAGATGGTATGGTCACATTAAGCGTCGACCATCTGATGATCCGATTAGGAGAGTAGATGTTTTAGATTCGACTTATCTTCAGAAAAGCAGAGGTAGACCTAGGAAGACTTTGGCTTATTGTATAAAAAATGATCTTAATTTAGTAGAACTAAATGAAGATATGACACAAAATAGGACACAGTGGAGAAAAGGATTCATGTAGCCGACCTCACGTAGTGGGATTAAGGCTCTGTTGTTGTTGTCGTATAGCTTAGCATGATAATTATGAACTCACTAATCAGTTAGAAGATTTAATGTTTCATCATATGATTGATTTATTTTTGACACTGGATTAGAATTCACCATTTAATTATAAGTTAGGACGCCTGTTTTTAATTAGTGTACTAATCTATAGGTATTAATAATTGTTATTAATGCCATAATTATGCATTGGATAAGAACATCGAGATTTACTTTCCCTCATCTGGTATTGTTCTCTTCACTACTCTATGACACATTTTCTTAATCAATTTTTATTTTGCTATTAAATGAATGCATGAGAAATTAAGAATGTATATTCTTATCTCGACTTCTCCAACTTTCCTTTATCTTTTGTATTAACCTTGAGATTATCAACTACTTGAAGCAAGACTATATTCCTCTTGACTCAAAATTCTTTTCTTTTTTTTCATCAGTATTGTGTTAGGAGTATTATTATTGAAGGTTCAAATAGCTCACAAAGTTTCATGTATATTCTAATTGGCGAAAGAATTAAAATGGAAAAGAAATTGATACAACTTATGCATACATTGGCCATTAGAGATTATCTTTTAGAAAATTTCTGAGGACACCTTCGACGAATAGTTCATAGAATTTTGTCATATGTCGGGTGCATTCGAGTGCATTTTCACTTAAATTTTTTTGAATTGCTTTTTATCATAATTTCATAAGTTATTGATTGGTGTTTTTTTTTGCAGTTTTTCTCTAGTATCATGAATTGCTTTGGTTTCATCTTGTTTTAGTTTTAGTTTCTAATATATTTTTTTAATGCTCCGTTAGCGTGTTTTATATGTTGACATTGATATACACCATGGAGATGGTGTAGAGGAAGCCTTCTACACAACTAATCGAGTAATGACAGTTTCATTCCACAAATTTGGAGATTATTTTCCAGGATCAGGAGATATACGTGATGTTGGATTTGCTAAAGGGAGAAACTATGCTATAAATGTTCCCTTGAATGATGGGATTGATGATGAGAGTTACTTGTCACTTTTCAAACCCATCATGGCAAAAGTCATGGAAGTTTTCCAGCCAGGTGTTGTTGTTCTCCAGTGTGGTGCTGACTCTTTATCTGGAGACCGGCTTGGTTGTTTCAATCTTTCTATAAAAGGGCATGGCGAGTGTGTGAGATATATGAGATCATTTAATGTGCCACTGCTACTCCTTGGTGGTGGCGGGTATACAATTAGAAATGTGGCTCGATGTTGGTGTTATGAGGTAATATTAAAATGCAAATTTTATATATGCTTATTATTTGATTTTATATCCTATCATATTAGCACTTTTATAGTTTAAATTGTTACCTATTTAGTATTGTTTTTCCTATCAAAGGACTTTTGCCAATCAGTGAGATATTTTATATCATTTCGTTGAAACCAATGTTATGCAATGTTAACACTTTTCGTTGTCCTCCTTTTTAGCAGTTTTGTATGGCATTATTGTTTTATTATGCTTTATTGTTGTGTGGAACGTTACTCGGCTTTGGACATTTAGGTTTTTAATTTGCGGCACATTGCACCATTTAGTTTAGTGAATAGCAGGTACAATTTCTGTTTTCAATATAGCCCAAAATCTTATTTTAGTATTGATGCAATCTTATCCAAAAAGTATTGTATGAAAAATTCTCATCCAAAATTAATATTTATTATGTAGAGTTAGAATGGGAAAAAAAGATAAATTGTGAGGTGATCTATATTATCACAATCGTTCGGGAAAGTATTAAATTTAATGGTTGTGTATTAGGATGTGTGTATATCAGGAAGAATGACATTACGTAACCTACTTAGTAGAGCTCTAATTATATAATCTTTTATATATTAAGAAATTTAATATTAAGTAACCTAATTAGAGGAATCTAATTACATGATATTTTCTATATTAGGAAGATCGATATTAGGTAACATAACTACGTTAGACCTAATTACAGGATCTTTTTTATATTTGAAATATTCCTAATTTGTTGTTTCTAGTCCTCTCTTATTTATAGAGGGGGTTATGGCTGATTTTTTTTGTGCGGAGTTGTAACTCTAAATCGGTCATTTTTTTCCTTTATCCCCACCTGTTGATAGCGGAATAACCTCTCTTCGTGGATGTAGGCGGATTTGCGCCAAACCATGTAAATCGCACCATTTTTGATTATTTGCTTTTTGTGTGACTTTATTTCCTCATTGTTCTACACAGCAAAAACTACTTACATAAAAATGTTCACTCTTGAGCTGAGACATTTGGTGCTTGATAAGAGGCCCTATTATGGCACCACCAAGCCTCTTTTCTTTTTTACATGTACTGTCTGGCAAGGCACAAGGCACTGCTAGTGGCTTTTGGGGCATTGAAGCACTTGCACGTCAATTTGTACGATTAGATTTTTCAGGGGGTTTCAAATTATTTTATTATAAACTAATTCTAATGCCCAATGATACATAGCTACGATGAAAACCTCAATGTAAAATTATTCTTGATCTTTATCTTTTTTCATTTCTTTTTTACTTGGAAAGCTAAGAAAAAAAGTGAAAAAAAAAACCATTACGAACAGTGTTATGGATATCTTATTATTTCTCGTCTGATGGTTCTTACTCGGCACAAATGTTGGCTGATCTACTTTTTTTCTCATTTTCCTTATTTCATTTTTTACCTTTAAGCAGACAGGTGTTGCTCTTGGTGTAGAATTAGAGGATAGGGTTCCTGAGCATGAGTACTCTGGTTATTTTGGTCCAGATTATACTCTTCATGTTGCACCAAGTAATATGGAGAACAAGAATTCTAGCAAGTTATTGGATGCAATCAGGACTAAGGTTCTTCAAACCCTATCAACTATGGAACATAGACCAAGTGTTCAATTGCATGAAAGGCTTCCATTTATGAAATTTGAAGAGGTAAAAATTTTCTGCTTATAATTTATTTCACAAGAGATCATCCAGCATAGCTTTTTATTTAATGTGTCACATCAGATTCTGGAGATCTCATTTTAATGTTATATTACTAATTTGCGTGAACACGAACATACACTGCTTTTGATGACTTCCACAACTCGCCACAAAATATGGTTTGTATTGTATGAACTTGGTTTCCTTGCTGCTATGCTAAAAATCAAGTGGATGAAATTTTTTATTTTGTCCATGTATTAATTATTGTAGTTTTCTTGAGCATAAGAAATGACCCCCCTGTGAATTGGGAGAACTCATTAATGCAGGTACTAGATTAACCAATTTGACATTTATGAGCAAAATTGCTCACAATTACTGCACAAGGAGAGAGAGGGCCAGAAATATGAGGGTGAAATTTTATGCTCTTTGAGTTGCTTTGTCATGAGATGTTTATGCTAAAATGATGTCCGTAAAACTATTTTAATTGCATATACAGTTTATCATGGCTCTTCTACTGGTGGATCTGCAAATTGCAGTACTCTAAATTGTTTATCATGGGTCTTCTACTGGTGGATCGACAAATGCAGTACTGTAAATTGTATGTGATGGACCATTTTGATAAATTTATCTTAACCTTGTCCTTGCTGTAGGAAACTTCAACTATCACATTGGAGCCCTAGAAGTTTAGGGAGGTGGTGGAGCAGCTAGGGTCAGCCAAACCATGAATTCTGTTCATGGCTGGGAGCTTGTAGGCTTGTATTGGGAAAGTTAGTTTTTCCAAATGGGGGGATTTGTTGTCCTAGAATCATTTGGAGATTATTTAATAATGCTTGCATATTGAAACGGATGTTTAGTGTGATTTTACAAGTGATTTTAGTTGGGCAATTGGGGGTTAAATGAAGGCTAGGTCTTGTAAACCTTCTGTAGACCGATATCAGAAAGTTAAGTATATCTGTCATTTTCTCCAAGGGCATGGAAGGATATGCAAGGGGATGTTAGAGGGGATAAGAGAATACTAATATTATATTTAATTTTTACTAGTAGAAGAAGAAAATAGCTTACAAATCAAACCCCTCGCCAAAGGAACTCTCAGCCACCAAAGTCCAAGAAACGAATTGTTCTTGTCAACAGTCCAAATCTCATTTAAAAAATAACATTACAAATTTTGTTGCAGCAACTTCAGTATAATTAAACTTATTCTCAACGGCCTTGACCTTAATTTCAATTTTTCGCAAGAAGATGGTGTTGATTTCATTTCTCTTCATAGTTGGAGAGAGTTGCAATTAGGATTGATGGAGTTTCTTATATCTAATTTATGTTTGCTCACCATCATAATCTATAAACACCGACAAAACAAAGTGTCTAGATTCCATAAATAAGTTACAGTTTCATGAGGAAGTGGGCACCATAATTACTTTTTTGCCATTAACCTAGTAATTGGCTTATGATGAACTGCATCATACGCATATTTAATAAAAAAGAAAAAAATTTTTTTTTTGTCAAGGCAATATTTTTTGTTAGATCATTTGCAGTGATGCGGACATTTTAAAACTACATACGGAATGAATATACTATTTCTATATTTTTTTAATCGAAACTTCAATTTTTCTTTGAAGGACAGGTTTTATAGAATATTGAATCTATGATAAGAGTTTAATGTCCATATATAACTATGTATTTTATTGCAGGAAGATGACCATGAAGATATTGCAGATAAAATAGAAGATATTGATGATGAAATGGATTATCCGACGATTTCTGATGCTATAAAGTAGTATTCACCTTTTATTCTCATAAAAATTTATTTAAGTTTTTTAAATGTGATTGTAATATGGTGTAATATTTGAGTTATTTTTCTGGCAGTGAATATCCACCTGATAACAATCAAATTGGTAGAACCAATATGGAGATTCATGGAACCGATGACAAAAAGCAGGTAATTACTTCTTACAGCACTGCTACAGGCTTCAACAAAGTTGCGATAATTATTATACCCACTTTGATAATCAATATTCAAGCTAGCATCTGGTTTATGATCTTGTATTCTTTTTAAGACAAACCATTCAATGAAGTTCTCTATGCTAATACTATATGCTGATGTTATGAATCAACTTAAGATTATTTGTTATGATAATTGTGGTTCTTTCTCGTGATCTTCCCTGATAGTAAACATAAAAGCAGTGTCCCTCCTACTAAACAAGACCTGTCTAAAAAAAATCTGAATAATCAGTTTAGTTTTTGGTGAAACCAACTACTAAATAGTTTTGGTCTGCCATTAATATTGGTTGATCTATTTATGATGCCAACGATACAGCAAATTTATAAATTCCCATATTTGTCAATACTAAGCTGTTTTAATTAGTTCCCTAAATTTACTGATTTGAATTAACTCAATTGGTTTGTAATTATTCTTATAGTTATCTATCATGTGCAACTATGCAATGCAATTCATACATTAACGACCAACATCATAAACTACTATTAAATTCTTTTCTTCGTTGCTATTTCATCATGTTGTTAGAGCTTCCAATGGCACATGCCCATGGGTTCATCATGTTATTAGAGCTTCCAATGGCAGATGCTCCTAGCTCCACTTTTGTGGCTGCCATAAACATAGTCCTCACAATCCTCAGTTTCCATTAATCCAATAACACTATAATTGCCAACAACGCTACCACATAAAATTTACTAAGCCTCACATCAACAAACTACACCTCTTGAAATGCGGATTCCATACTTTCCATGTAAGCTTGGATTTCCTTGGTTTCATATATGGAACCCAACAATGTCCACCACAAATTATAAAGTTATACATAGAACTCATTCCAAATTCTGCTTGCACTCTCGGAATCTGGAAAGCTAACTTTATTCTTAATGACATAACCGGATCCCTTACACAAAACCTTATCCCCTTCACTGTGTATACAAGAACATCATTCAAATGATGGATTATTCTTCGAAAGAGTCTCACCTAACACATTTCATTCCTTCTTGTATGTCAATTGCACAACAAATATTGATGATGGTTAAAAATTGTTGTCGGATCCTCCACTTTAGCCAAATATATGGTAGTTATCCCTATTGCCTCCAAAGTGTTTTAGTTCATTTCACTTATCCAAAAATTGGGCGCTAATATTTCATTTTCTCTAGCCAATTATTGTTGCAATTTCCGTGCAACATATTGTGTGCCAATCTGGTATTTCTTTTATGCACAAATCATATCACTATCAACATTCATTTTCTTCAAAACAAAACACTCCTCATATCGTGCATACTTTTTCTATTGATAAATTTACTAATACCTTGAGAATACATATTTTCGGCCACCAATCTGCAGATCTATATGTCAAACTTTGTGGTTATCTTTTTAATTACATTGTAGAGAATATGTATGAGTGATATCAATGACATACTAAGTTTGCAAGCTAGTGTAATTGTTAATAATTTTTTTCTTTTACTTATTTTCCTAATTTTAGTGATTTTTAATAAATTATTTGATTTGTAAATAGCAATATTATTTATGAGTATTGTCAATTATGGGTTCTCTTAGTTCCCTAATTTTAATGCCTTCCATTTGATGGATTTTTGCTTGTACTTGCTTTCTTCCAAAATTTTTTGCCTATTTGTAAAGGAGGACCTCTATACATAGAAGATATAATGAAAGCATGTTTCCCTTGCATTCAAACCTCAATCAAACTGAATGAAATTTGGCCAACTTGTCTAGCTTGAAACATACATTTTGTAATTGGTAAATCCCAAGTTTATTTTCTGGTGTGTTACCAATAGTGATTTTTATTCCAACAAACAACTACAACAACAACAAAGCCTTAATCCCACTACATGGGGTCGGTTACATGAATGCTTTTTCTCCATTGCGTCCTATTTAGTGTCATAATTTCATTTAGTTCTAGTAAATTAAGATCATTTTTTATACAATAAGCCCAAGTCTTCCTAGGTCTACCTCTGTCTTTCTTAACACAAGTCGAATCTAAAAGATCTACTCTCCTAATCGGATCATCAGATGGTCGACGTTTAATGTGACCGAACCATCTAAGACTACTTTCTCTAATTTTTTCTATCACAGGAGCTACACCAACCCTATCACGGATATATTCATTTCGCATTTTGTCTCTAAGTGTAAAGCCACTCATCCACCTAATCATTCTCATCTCGGCAACACTTAACTTATTATTATGCTTCTCTTTTAAAGGCCAACGTTCAGCGTCATAAAGCATTGCAAGTCTCACCACGGTCTTATAAAATTTTCCTTTCAGCTAAACTGTACTTTTCTATCACACGAAAGGCCCGAAGCATTTCTCCACTTCAACCAACCAACTTGAATTCTACTATTAACATCCCCATCATCCCCATCTATATCACCCCATCTAGATCACCATCGTTTTGAACAACGAACCCAAGATATCTAAATTGTTCACACCTTTTAATAATTTGATCACCCAAAATCACACTTCTGTCACTATAGCTACTACCACTAAAATTACATTCCTGTATTCAGTTTTAGTTCTACTTAAATGAAGGCCTTTAAACTCCAATGTAGACCTCCATAATACAAGTTTCTCCTGGGCTTTTTCTCTCTTTTTATCCACGAGAAGGATACACCAAGTTACATTCTCCTGTAGTTGTCTTGTAAGACCATCCATAACTAAAGCAAAAAGATATGGGCTTAAAACCGATCCATCCCTGATGTAAACCAACAGAAATAGGAAAATATTTTGTCAATCCTCCTTCGGTTTGAACACAAGTAACAACTCTAGTATACATATCTTTAATCACTTGAATATAAGTCATATCAACACCTTTCTTCTCAAGAACTCTCCAAAGGATATCTCTTGGAACCATATCGTAAACTTTTCCTAAATCAATAAAAATCAACTGTAGATTCTCCTTATTATCTCTGAACTTCTCCATCAAACCTATCAATAAATGAATAGTTTCCATAGTAGACATACCCGAAATATATCCAAGTTGATTATGAGAAATCTTTGTAATGCGTGTTAACCTATGCTCAATTACCTTCTCTCATTACTTTAAAGTATGACACATAAACGTAGTTCCTTTATAATTTGCACCCTTTTATGCATCCCCTTTATTTTGTAATATTAAAAAAACATTTACAAAATTAACACACTAAATTCACCCTCATTAACATGTAAGTTTTTCTTCATCATTATTAAACCCTGCATCAAAGAAATGACATTTTTTTATTTCATCTAATTTTCTTTCTATCATGAAAATCAGTAAAGTGACCAAGGAAAGTGCCATCTTTAATTATTGTATTCAAACTGAAATACTTATTGATGTGGGTGCTTTAATTATAAAATCCTTCATTAAAAAGTTTATAAAAATAACTCACCCACCTATGTTGATATCTTTTTAAAAGTACTTTTTGATTTTCATATTTAATACACTTTACTTGAGTTAAATCTTTACTTTTCTTCTCTTTTTTTGTCTAGTTTATACATATTTTTCACCCTCTTTAGTATTTAATCTGTTATAATGATCATTAAAAGCAAAATTTTAATGTCACAAATAGTTCTTTTAGACTGTTTGCGAGCTGTTTGATATTTTTCCCAGTTCTCTAAGCTTTTACATTCAAACCAGTTTTTATAACATAACTTCTTATATTTTATCTTTTCTTACACATTATTATTCCACCACCAACTATTTTTATTTATAAAATTTTTTTCTTTTGATTTTCCGAGCACATCTTTTGCTACTTGTTTAATAGTGTTTGTTATTTTATCTCACATAACGTTTGCTTCTCCATCAACATCCCAAATATGGAAATCTTGGATTTTATTTATAAAAATAATTTTATGTCTTTTAGGTACCCCCATCTAATTCTACGATGACGAGTCAAATATTCTTTATTTTACAACTCTTCATCTTAAAATCTAGAACTAATAAACGATGTTGGGTACTTAGATTCTCACTTGAAATAACCTTAAAATCTTTATCGAAGATCTCTTCTTCTCATAAGAAAATAATCAATTTGTGTTTTATTAGATCCACTCTTATAAGTAATAAGATGTTAATCTCTTTTCTTGAATAAAATATTAGTAATAACAAAATCATAAGCTAAAACAAAATCTAAAATAGTTCTACCTTCTTCATTAGTTACTCCAAAACCGTAACCACCATGAGTATTTCTGAAGTTTACTACTACTCTACCGACATGTCAATTTAAATCACCTCCAATCAAAATTCTTTCTTGAAGAGGTATCATTTGTATTAGGTCTTCTAAGTCATTTTAAAATTTATCTTTAGACCCTGTATCTAAACCTGTTTGAGGAACATAAGCACTTATAATATTAAAAATTTTAGCATCAATGATAATCTTAAGAACTATAATTCTATCTCCAACTCTATTAATTTTTACAACATTATCTTTCAAACTATTATCTATAATTACACCACCATTTCTAGTGCGACTATTACCAGAATACCAAAGTTTAAAATCTAAATTATCAATTTCCTTAGTCTTTTCTCCAACCTATTTAGTTTCTTGAATACAAAAGATGTTAATTTTCCTATGAATCATAATATCAATTAATTCCATTAATTTTCCATTGAGAGTACTTATATTCCAATATCCTATGCTAATATTAGTTTATCCTATCCTAATAATAGTTTCATTAGTTTTATGGACTAACTTCTTTACCCGCAATCGTCCGTAATGTGGGAACTCTTGCTTATTTGACACTACACCCGAACACTGGTGTACCGTCTCTTGTACACTTTTTACTGTATTCAGGCTATACAGCGCGTCGCTTCCAGGGGACGCCCTAGCACTTAGATAATGATCAAAAAGATTCATGTCATAATTTTTTTTGATAATATTTACACTGGCTGTCGACTACTTAACGCAACCCTCCACTTTTCACGTCCGGGCTTGGCAATGACAGTGTTTTTTATTTTATTTTTTTTGGACCAAATTGATTTTTATTCCACTATAAATAAATTACCAAGCATCTGTGTACCAAAAAATAGATTAAGTTGCATTTATTTATTTATTTGTATTTGTTATTATCATCATATTGGATGCTTATTTTATTGATCCTCGGATCTTGTTGGAAGGAACAAAAGCTTTTTTGATATTCATGCCAACAAAATTTTCCTTTATTTTATTTACATTTTAGTGCTCGCCAAATTACAACATTATTTTGATTTTGCCAAATGTCTTTCAGGATTTGGTCGCTGTTTCAATTTCAATTGATGTAACAAACAATATGAACCCCGAACCTGTTGGATTGAACGAGCTTTCTACTGAACATTCTGGATTGTATTTAAAATCATGACCATTAAGTGGATATTGTGATTTTTTCGCATGAGTAAGAATAAAAAAAAAAATCCAAATCTTTTCTGCATACGGGGTATTTTGCAGAGTTTTTGCTAATTCTGCCCTTCAATTTACAATGCATTTTAAGCTATCGGATGACTTTGAGTGTAGTTGCGAACAATATTACTTTTGCATTTTTACTGAATTTAATCATAACCAATGCTTCCATCCTTAGGGTTGATTTAATCATAGTCATATGCTTCTTTTACAACCGAATGTAATGCTAAAATTGATTCTTTAATTTTTTCCTTCTGATTGAGACAATATTTTATAGGGACACTAACATACATCCGAACCGAAACATTGCTATTTACAAATCCACGACCTCTCTCATCCATTTTTTATATTCTAGACCAAATATCAAAATTGATGACAAAACCCATTGTTTTCATTTTTATCATACTCTCAATTATTTAATCCGGTTTCACTTAAATTTATGGTATCCTTTTCTAATTATTATTGAGTCTTATCTCTGTTTCTTTGACAAGCCAGAATCATTTGCACAAGCTGCTTTTCTTTCCAATGCTTAATTTCAAAAAAATCATTTAATTAGTCTTTTCATGCATTAAAACATAATTTGTTATTTTTCTTAGGATGTTATCTTCTTTTTTTCTTATCACCTGTCAAAGCAAGGTTTTGTTTTTTTTTTCTTTTCTGGGATCTTTTGTTATTTTTATAAATTCTACCGCTATCTTTTCGAGCATTCATTAAGAAACTGATCAATTATCACCTGCAGAATTAGTCAATAATTAGTCAACTAATCGATAATTCTAGTGCCAATGAATATTTCAAGGGATAAGTTTGTTCTGTTGCACTTAATAAATCATATAACTGTTAATTATCACCAAAACAGTTACTAGCTTTCACTAATTTTAGACATTTGAAGGAAATTTTTATGAAGCTCTTCAACATCTGGCTCAACTATATTCTCAATAACTAGTTGGCCGATAATATCAAAAATCATTTCTTTATGCGTGCATATCTTTATTTGGTATTATTCAATATTTGTATTCAAAATTTACGACAGGCACTATAATGCTTAACCTGTCATATGAAGCACAATACATGCAAAATGATGTCAATAGACTACATATCCAGAAAAGTTGAAATACTGTATTTTTTTTAATTTGTGTTGACATGAATATTTTAGATATCTTGAACACAAAATCATTTGATTGAATATAAATAACCCAACAACTAGATCAAGTGGGCTATAAGAATACTATAATTAAATTTGTTTCATTCTGTACTTTATTGTGACTCATACATTGATTGAAAACTTCTTTCCTAGATCTTGAATATGACCCTTAATTTTACACCATGGAAAAGAGATGTTGATATTATACACCAATAATTATTTCAACTCTATACAAAAAATTCATCTATTAAATTATATTTCTCCTAATCCATAATATATTGTACAGCTAATTATGATATGACCTAATTTGTATGATGTTATTATGATTTATATGATAATAAATAGAGTAATTTATTGGGCATCCACTAATGATAATATTTTTCAACTAACTTACAAAATATTTTATAGTACACTATTTGGTAGGAAAAATTTATGAAGACATTATGTTTATAGGGTTACAATGTTCAATTTTTTATAATCAATCCAATAAATTATATAACAATCTTATTGAGTCGCACTATTTTATTTCAAATAATCACTAAAAATGCAATTTCTTCATTTAAATATTACGCAAGAAAGAATGGCTACATATCTATATATGGCACTTCTCAATATTTGTGTTCCTAATTAATGATAGACTCCATTATGCTTAACTTGTCATATGAATCACATTAAATGAAAAATGATGTCGATAGATTACCTATCCAGAAGAGTAGGAATGTTACTTTTTCTCTTATGCTAATACTCGAATATGTTGGACGTCGAACACAAAACCATGTGAATGAAGATCAATCACCAAATAACTAGGCCTAGTGGGCTTTAAGAATAGTAAACTAATTTTGTTTCATTCTAAACTTTATTTTGACAAATCCTTATAATTTTATGCTTCATAAAAATGAAACAAGGTAACCATTTTATGCATATCATATTTGTGGAATGCTTAATTACATGTTGAGGGCAAGAAGAAATAAAACCTAATTTGCTTTTAAACAAAAAGTTATACTAAAAACCAAAGTTCTAGCATATAAAATATGCATGAAAATTTTGGTTTTACAAAGATTACTTCTTTGTTGTTGTAGCATACAGTCATCATTTTATAAAAAATAATGTCTACTTTTTTAATCAAGTTATTAATCTCTTGTTTCACACATTTTTTCTCTAATGAGTGTAATTTATGACACAAACTTTAACTCTCATACAAGTAATTTAATATAATTTCATGAAGCTTTATTTTCTAAATTTTTTTAATTAAATAAGATTTTTGATATTCCATTCAATGAGATCCTAAACTCATCTTCTCTTAATCTTTTTTTTTATGACATCACAATTACTTTCTATGATTATGTTGAGAGATTGAGCATTGCTAGGACCTGAAAAGAAATATGCTTCGAAGTGTACAATCATCGAACATTTGTATCAATTTACACAATTTTAGTTAATTTCCGCCTCCATATTTTTCCTTAGATACTCATCTCAAATACATTGCCCTACGAATACTTTTTTATAGTTTCTCAACTTGTCTCTCCCGATCTTGTCACAAACAACATTTCGAGCAGGACTCCAATATTATCTACTTAATTCATAATTAGAAACTAATTAACTAATAATATGAGAGAGAGAAATAGAGGTGGGGGGTGGGGGGAGAAATAATTAGGGATGAGGACGGTTGTCTCAAAACAACTCTGCAATGGATAATCCATCGATGATAACAATCCACAATGAATAATTATTAAAAATCCATTGTCCATTATTAAAAATTTTGGTAATAATCAGTCAACTCTTTACTAATATTTTTAGTGAAAATTACCCTTAAGGGTTATTTTTGATTGTTTGATACTTAGTTATTTCACCTTTCATTAATCATTCCACTTTTATTTATATTTTTTATTGTCAGTTATTAACTAAATGAATTAGCAAGTTAAATTTAATGTAATATTTAAGCTTAAGGGAAAGCAACAATCAAACTATCTTTTAGGGAAATATTTGAACTTGATATAATATAAGAAGTATATAACTTGACAAGTATTATACATCAGTGCACCAATATGAACTTTCTTGGTGATGATTGTGAATGTCCAAGTACATACAATATTCTACATCCTCTTAGATTTAGTTCTTAAGCATTTTTATCATTGATTGCTTTTTGTGTTCAGAATTAAAATTTATTTAATTGATTCCATAATTGATGCAATTGAATCATCACTACATCTCTTACCACAAAGAAAAAAATTATATAGTTCTTTTGGCAACCATATAAATGTTAATTTTTTGTAAAATTTTGTAGAGCACTTTTCCCAATAAGGTTTTAATAATGTAGCAATGCTTCATGATGATCCATTCCATTCATAGTGCACTATGGTTTGTTGCTCAAGCGATACTCCTATGAACTTATAAAATTTCATTCAGATTTAGTAATTCCAATAGGTAACTCATAGTTTAATGTATTGATTTTGTAATAACCCACGGCTTTATTAAAAAATAAACTTATAACCATTATCTTTTTTTGTTCTGATTATCTTAATAAATATTTTTACAAATAGCACATTATCATACCCCCATAATTACTTTGTTTTAATAAGATAATTTAAACTTTTTATGGATTCTAAAAATAATGATAATAATTCCAAAGTGTACATTTCTTTGTACTATAGATTTTGACCTTATGTATTTAGGTACTAATCTTTCTTACCTACTTATATCTCATTATTTTCAAAAAATGTATATCCTCTATTAAACCGTTTATTACGTCACCTTTGCTTATTCATCTTTTAATTACCATGGCCATTTATATTGCTCCTTATAGCCCTTAATATTTTTATTAGAAAAAATTTTTTAGCTTTATGTTACTTTAGTCCTTAAGATGTTTTTGTTAGATAATTTTCTCATTGGATTGGTGTGCATAATCTAATTTATTGATGCAGAATACACAAAGGGGTTTTGAGGAAATCAGAATAAAATTTTAAGTTTCTTGATAAGTTTTTAGTTATTTAAAAACTATTATTTTTTAAAAACAAGAATATGATGTTCATTAATTAATAAAATATAATAATGAAGCCAAAAATATTATATGTAATGAATGTAACTATAATATATAATTTGAACTTTTCATTTAGTTGTTGACGTATTACATGTAAAAAGAAAATAAAGTAGATCACATATCAAATGAAACCCACAAAACAACATATCCCAATGTTGTTCGAATGGTGATGTCCACTTTGATGTTTGACAACCTTAATCCCAATTGTATATTGATTTTTCCTTATAGTCACTATGGTTTACTACTATGGCCCTCTTTTTTAAATAATGCCTTTAGGATTTGCCATAATTCCAAAAACATATTCTAGTAGAGAATTATGCTAAACAAATAGAAATAAAATAATTCTAACATGATATTTTAATTTTATAGATAAGTTTGCTTATATATTCAATTAAAGGCAAAACCAACAAAATAGTTATAACATGATATTTTCATGAGATTACCCTTATACTGCGAAACCCTCATTAGATGATGGGATATAGTGGTTTGGATTGATATTGGGATTTATGCTAACTACACATACCACTATATTACATTAGTATTAGAATTAATTGACATTTGGATTAATTCTAACTACTCATACCACACCTTTCATGAATAGAGACTAGAGAAAATGTTATAGAGAGATTAGAGAGAATATATTACACACGCCTAATTTTTATCTTATTTGCTCAATGAGAAACAAATAAAGAGACTCGAGAGAAAATATCATAATCCATAATAAGAAGCTCTAGTATTTTTTAATTATAAAATTGAGTATAAAAAATTGCCTCTTTCTTTTAGGCTTCCCCTACTCTCCATTTAAAGATTTGTTTTTTAAAATTTAAGCGTTGTAGGAAGTCTATATGTCAAGCTACAACTGTGAAATAAAATAGATAAGAAACCCCAAAAGTTATTTTGATATAAAATGCATAAGGCATATAGCTTAATTACATTAGTATTAGTTCCTACTAATTAGACTATATCCTTAACCAAATGAGCATGTCAGCATGAATACATTTAATGGTATGGTGTCGCATGTCTTCAATATTAACAAGAGAAACAATACATTTAATAGAAAAGCGAATTGAATGATATGACAGCATTCAGGTTCAAGTTAAAAATATTTTATTCCATGTAACAAGTTTGGTCACCGCAGTTGTAGTTTCAACAATTGATAGAATTTAAGTTATTCCACCATGCCCATCCTTCCACCAGGGCGCCATGAAACTTCTTGGCAGGATCCCCACAGCATAAGCTAATCCATTACTCAAACCTACACGTTGAAGTGAATTTTCAGCCAAGATCAATCAGTAACGTCAATCGTCAACGCCAGTTAAAATAATATTAGTTACTATTTTATAATAAACATCAGGCATACGTGGAGCCTCGGTAGTCGTCAATCGGTTGAGGATCATTTTACCCATGTTTTTAGTTTGCACGACTTCTAATTCTGTTTGATTTTGACTGTTTTAAAGTGGGCATTAAAAAATAAAGTGGAATTCGAGCATTGACAGATTCAATGGATTCGAACAAAGTGCTGCTATCACAAAGTTGGTCTTCCTCTCTGTTTCTTGTATGAGGACAGACGTGTTTGAGACTGGAATTAAGCTTTTACATTGCTGTTCAATGGCTTGTGATACGAGGGAACTTTGCTCAATTTCAATCATTAATTTTTTTGGTGCATAGGGCTCCTTTGATTGACTAGTTTTTATAGGTGTTGAATTTGAATTTGTCATCTGGGTTAGAGTGTAAACAAGAGAAAGAGAGAGGAATAACAAAAAATAATTTAGAACGAATATATTTACCCTTCTCGACCTTTTTTTGGCTAAAATCTTCTAATCTTTATTCTCAGTATAGCCTCCAATTTATAGACAAATGTATGACTCGTAAAATTCCATAGACTTTCTCTACCTAATGGGGATTATATGTGATGAGGCAGCTGATCTTGTTGACGAACTGACAACCCAAGCCTAGTTGGTCGGTCAACCCAGTGAAGTAGGACAGGTGTTGCTGATTCGCCCCATGGAGAGAATACTGGCCGATTTAGTTCCCGCGTGTTCTTCAACTCCTTGCTAAATGTCAATGAGCAAGAGAATTAGAGAACTAAAACATATACGGAAAACCCATTTATAATAACTTAATGACACAATAATTGAACTTCCTGAAATTTTGTGACTCGAGTCTCTTATAAATAGGGCATGGGGGCCATTGATTTCTTCACCGTCCTCCGTATTTTCTTGGCAAAACATGTCAAGTTCCTTATGATGCCATGATGGGTGACTTTGATTTGATGTCCATGAGTCCAAGTGACAAGAGACAGATTGTCTGTTAGAAAAAATGAGGCGTCACATTCAGAGTATCAAGTGGGATCCTTTGATTTGCCCTTGGCATGATCGAGTGGTAAGGCTTGATTGGTAGAATGTTCTTCGAGAGAGAGGCTCAAGATAACTGATAAGAATCATCAGGGGTTGCTGCTTCCTGTAGAAAACAATGTTATGGTTGACTAGGCGGTTGTTCCATTGACTCACATCTCGTTTTTATCCCTTTAGCCTAAAGTGGTCGGGCAAGGATTGTCCATCCCTCTGGATGCTGCTAACCTTCCAGCGTAGGCTAAGGACAAAAATCCAATTAGGAAAAGTTTTCCTTCTTTTGTTTGGGGTTAGATCATATATGCAGTGAATCTCTTTTTTAATCAACCCTATTTTTGCATGTGTGTTTATCTTGCTTTGCACTACAGAGGACTTGACTTATGCTGTGGTGGTAGTTGATTCTCTCTCGACCATAACTGAAGGGAATCCCATTGTGGAGGTCGATAATGGGGAGAGGCTAGAAGAAGTTCTTTAATATCCAACTGGGGTGAAAAGGATCTTCTGGACCTCCTCGTTGAAGGTCTATCAGGAGAGGCCTTTAGTTCCTCAAAGTCACTAATGTCGAATAACATCTTTTGAATCTAGAAGAACCTGCAGTCTAACTGAACAGATTGATACTGGTCGAGGAGCCACACTGGTCGGCTACTCATAAGGGATGTGAGGAAAGCTAGAGGGGTGAGATGTCGCACTTCCATGTGGAGGTGATAGCCCTTTGAGAGGTAGTTGGGACTCTTTAGGTCAAACTTTTAATTGTCGAGGATGTGCCCTTTATCTCTCATCACAAGCTAAAATAGAAATGGTAGATGAGATTAGGTTAAGGGGAGAATTAACATATTGTCGACTGCTTCAGTGATGATATGTTCCGAGTAAAGTGGTGGCTGATACTCTTTCAATATTTTCTATCGAGTTAATACGTCAAGTCTCTTTGATGTAAATATATTTCAATATTATGAAGTAAAATAAAAATAGAGATTTTTTTACTCCATGTCTCAATCTGTCTGACATTACCCCTCTTCTGCATTTTTATATGGTAAATGACATTTTTACCCTCCATGGATGTTCATCTTCTTTCCATATATGAAAATATGCTCATGTATGAGGTATGTAAGTGTAGATCTGTGTGTAGAAAGAAATGATATGCACTTGACAAGAAGATGTCGTAGGCGGAGACGCCAAGTTTCAGGCTCAAGTGAAGCATGACTACTAGCCATAAACTTGTAGAGACACATGTTTACAAGGTGTACAATGAACATGCTGGATGTCGATGTGTTGGTGCAAGCAAACAATGTGCTTCAGATGCAACAAATGATTATGCAAAGTGTCATATTGGCAATGCTAATGCACATATAAGACGTACACTATGCAAAACACAAGGTTGACCATGCCGAATGGGGATGTCAAAACAAAATGCAAGGTTTACCATGTCAGATCAGCCTATCAAACAAAAGTGCAAGGTTAACCATGATGAGGAGGTCAGTTGAAGCACAATGTAAGGTTGATTGTGCCAGGGTGACCGGTCGAACCAAAGTGCAAGTTTGAGCTTGTTGGGGAGGCTAGTCAAACCAAGATGCAAGGTAGACTATGCCGGGGTGAATGGTCAATCCAAAGTGTAGGGTTGATAGGTTCAGGGTGGCTGATTGAACTAAAATGCAAGGTTGACAATGTTGGGGTAGCTGATCAAACAAAAATGGAAGGTGGACCATGCTTGTTAGATCGATCAAACCACAATGCAATATTGACCATGTTGGGGTGTCCGGTCGAACTAATGTGAAACACACATAACATGCATCATAGCAAGCCATATAATGCAATGCAATTATTTTGCATAATAGCAAATCATTCTTGCCCTAACACACTCACATGGAACCTAGGTTTAACATTGTGAAATCGTAGCTACCAGTCTGTTGCTCAACAATAGAGGACATACTTCAAACTAATCAATATAATGTGAAAAAACTTATCATGAGGTCTTGCTTTTACCAAGTGAAAGCTCCTCTCATAGACATTGCTTCAATAATTTGGCCATAACCAATTCAGCAAGAGTTAAGGCGACTGAATAGTTGCGAGATTATTTGTATCACAGACGATAGGTTTTTGGTGCTAAGGGTTTGCAAGGAGAAGGAATTCAAGATTTTCTAGCGATTTATCCATGAAAGCTTCCTAACATAGATGGCCTCCTCTAGTACAAAAGCTGTAATCCATAAATCTTTAACATCAAACCTAGGGGCTATAGCAAAAGAGAAATGCAATGGTTTGAAAAAATCTCATCACTGTGGCATTTATTGTATCATTTCTTCTGTTAGAATGAATCTCTCATTTCTGTAAGAGATGTGATGAAGCTTTTTTTTCTACCTTCTCCAATGAAAGCATGAAGTTGTCCTTATGAAAGGAGGTGGTGAATTTTATTTTAGCTTCTCCAAAGACTTGATGAAGCTCTCCATATGAATGGAAATGCCCTTCTTTGTCTTTCTCTAAAGCAAGAGGAAGCTTTCCATGCAGGTCTCAAGAAGCACACACACTCTCACTCTCTTTGGTATGATGTAGAGAATATGAGTTTTAGTGGAGGAAAGTAAGTGAAAGAAGATGAAAAGGAATAAGAAGATGCTAGCTTCCCTTTTTCTCTCAAAGCTTTCCCTTCAGCTCTAGAAGTGAACCTTAGCTGAAAAATGAACTCTCCTTAGCTTTTTTTTGGGTTGGCCCCTTAGCACACAAGGACACAATGAAAATGGAAGGAATTTTCACTCCAAACCATTAAATAATCTCCCTTTTCCAAATGACATTCATCCCTTGGCTTATTAGGAGGTGGATGCCACATGTAACAATCCTACTTAACCTTCCAAACTCATCACGACCAATGGGGAATCCACCAATAAAGGGGCAAAAATTGGTCAAAAATTTTGGTTGGCAAGATTTTGGCTTGGCATGACAACACATGAACCTAACATTGTCATGCAATAAGCCCTTATTTTTTTGAAGGCCAACGTGACCACGCCCAAAAATGTCATGGTTACACCACATTAATGGTGTAATTATGTCGTGATCTTTATCTTGAGCATGATTTACGGTCATTTTGGCGTGACCACACTAGAACTGGGCCAGGTAATGGCAATTCAAATTACTGGTTTCTCGCCTTAGGTACGCAACAATGGTTCTGGACGAGTTTCCTTGGCCCTGAGTGGTCCCGAATTGAAGAAAAATGATCTTAAACTAATGAATAAGTTCATTGGATGCACTGTAAAATTGGAATAACCCCTCAAAATAGTAGTCATTCCAAGACGACGCAAAGTGCCTCAAAACTTAATTCTCAACCCATAGTGTTAGTGGGCAAACTTTAGGACTCTAGTTGGCTAACTCTATTCCATGGTGAATATTGTCAGGATAGAGGAAAATAAGTATCAGTCCTGGTTTCATCATCATGGCATGTAACAGGAAGTTTGGTAGGATGAATTAGATGATAAGAAACAAAGTATAGTCCCATATCCTTAGACAGAAATGCTACTCACGTGACATAAAAAATTGATGCTAGTAGGGGTGTAAGTTCTTTTATTAGGAGAGTCTCCAGCTTTGCAGCTGAATCTCCATTTTTCCTTATTTTAGCGGCATCCTTGCCTCTTTGGAGGTTATAAGCTTCACCTCTTGGAGCTCTACTAAATACTCATAGAATAGAGTTTCATTCCTTTAACCTTAAGACAATTGAGCTTCTTATGTGAAACACAATTCATGGATTATTGCCTCGAGATCTCCTGATGTATTGGATTGACTACCTTCAAGACTAGTTAGACATGGGGTCATAATGTCTTGAGATGATGGGTTCATGGTTCCTTAACTCGACCACTGATACACCAAAAAAATGTACAATTTTGTATTTACTTTCTATGCTTAAATTTGATGATATTTCCCTTTAAAGAATAATATTTTCATGTTTTGTTGTAGGTATATTGATTTTAGGCATTTAGAGTAAAAAGGAGCAAAAAAGAGGAAATTTGTAGTCAAAATGAAGTTTTTCAGCATTCTCGAGCTAGAGACGCCAGAGGCCCCAAAAACTTGCGCCAAAGGCGTCATTTACAGAGAAGAGGCATTAGAGGCACCAGAATTGGAAATAGAAGCGCCATAATTCATAGATCAACATAGAGCTTCAATAAACTGGTGCCAGAGGTGCCAGAGGTGCCAGAGACAACTTAAGATGGAGTATGGCGATTATTGAATATTTTTTAGTGCTTCTAGAAGGCTCCAATCATTTCAAACGCCCCATAGAGTGATTCAATGCATCTAGGCACTTTGGAAAGGCTCTTGAATGAAGATATATGTCTCTTGGATGAAGGGACTTGTCTCTTGATGTGAAGAGGAGTGCCTTTTGGGAAAAGGAGAAAATTTTGAATTCTTTTCGAAAGGAAGGCTAGCCCCAACTAAAAAGAGGAGTCTAGTGAGTCTTGCGAGAGGTTTGGAGGGTGAGAATTCTAAGGGTGGCATGAGAGAGAGTTGTGAAGAAGTGTTAGGTTTTTCTTCTAGAGTTGTAAGAAGAGAGTGTATGTGAGAGATTTCTTCTTTATTACTTTTCTAAGAGAAAATTGAGTGTGATCGTAAAGAGATAAAGTGCTTAAATGGAACTTCAAGGGATTTTCTTGAGGAGTGTGGGATAAGTTGTGTTCTTTTCTTTCTTCATTTTGTAAGATATATGTAGGAAAGAGCAAATGCAACATGTAAGAGTAAAATTTTTTTTTTTAATGAATGAATTTTGAGTTGTCTTCTTTATCCTTCTCCCTTCTTTAAGATATAATTTTGTATATTATCCTTCTCCCTTTAATGAGATATGGTTTTGTGAAATCAATAAATTATTATGAAAGGTTTTAAATATCAATAAATTATGATGATTCAAACTCTGATCTTCTTTTACTTTTTGATATGGTCCATTGAAATGTTAAAATTTGTTGAGAAACATAAGATCCAAAAGGGCTATGCTTTCCGCAACAAGGTGAGAGTCACATTGAATTTCATGGGTGAGAATGTAGTCTATGAGGTTGAGTGCAAATAAATAGTGAAATATACTTTGATTGGCGCATAATTGAAGATTTTAGGTTGACAAACTATAATCCCCAATTTGGTCATGTTGCTTGGAAATTAAAGCAAGATTGTTAGCCCTCAGGGGAGGGAGAAGTGAGAGCTCTGGAGTGTCAGCGAGTATCCTCTTAACCTAGCCACAGATTTAGTGACCAAATTATGGATTAATCAATGTTCTTTATGCATTCTCAGATGGTAAAGAATAAGATTGCTCTTATTTGACATAATGCAATTTTATTTATAATTGAAATGATTTTAGTTACTTCACAATCCATAAACTTATTGTAAAGGTAAATGATTCTTTCTTAAATTTGAACTCTTGATTACAAAACTTTGTTTAGTTTTAATGAGTTTTTACTTTTGAAGTTTAGCAAATAGTTTAGTTAACTTAGTTATTTTAACTACAATTTATTTAACATACACTAAATTTACTTTAGATTTATTTTGTGTACTTAAGTTTTTATAGTTTGGATATTGTGTTTTACAGTTTAACCATAAGAATTTCCAACTCCCTATCGGATCGATACTTAGGACTCTATTAGAGCTCTTTATTACTTGAGAGATATGTATACTACTGTTATTATTACGGTTTTATAGGTTAAAAATTTTAAAATATATAACTATTTTTACTGAATTGATTTTTATTGTGATTGAACTGCATATTTATTATTTGTGCTGCAATGTGTGTATTTTAGTATTAAAAGATATTTACAAAGCACCACAAAAATAACGCATCAAGTTTTTGGCGCTGTTGCTGGGGAGTAATGGTAAATTACATTATGATTTAGAATATTTTATCTAAACTGAAAAACCTATTGTAGTTTAATTATTATTTTTATATTTTAGTGTGTTTACTTATTTTAATTGCTTATTGTGTTTGTGTATGCATAGTTTAAGATCTGAAGTTTAAGTACCTTACGATTCGAAGTTAGAAAAAACTATTAGAAAAATTTGAAAATAACAAAAAGGGTTAGATAATTTGAACAGAATGGTTGCAAACTTAAATAATCCTGGACTTGAAAATGAACATCATCAGAGACCTTTAAGAGATTATGCTAATCTTACAGCAGATGAAATTTATTTGAGTATCCAAAACCATGTTGTAGCTGCTAATTTATTTGAAATTAAACCTGCTATTATCCAAAAGGTAAAAATAATCAGTTTGAGGGAACATGGACTGAAGATACTAACTTACATCTTGCTAGATTTAAATATATGATGGAGTGTCGAATGATGCCGTCAGACTGAATTTTTCCTTTTTCATTAAGGGATAAAATTAAGATGTGGTTAAACTTGTTAAGACCTGAATTTATTAGAACTTTGGGAGACTTATCACTAAAATTTTTATTTAAATATTTCTCACCTTCAAAAACTGCTAACCTTAGAAATGATATTACATCTTTTTGTTAGTTTGAAAGAGAATCAATTTATGAAGCTTGAGAATGATTTAAAGATCTTCTAGGAAGTGTCAACACCATGTGTTACCAGATTGGCTAATAATTCAAACTTTTTTATAATATATTGGTTGGATCTCTTACATGTATAATTGATGCTGCTACTAATGGATCATTAATGTCAAAACTATTTGATGAAGCATATTCTTTAATTGAAGAGATGTTAATTGAAGAGATGACTAATTTAATTGAAGAGATGACTAATAATAATTTTCAATGACCCTCTAAAAGGGTAACTCCAAAAAGAGTAGCTAGTATTTGCGATTTTGATGCAATAACTATTTTAGCTGCTCAAATTGCTGCAATATCAAAGAAGATAGATTAGTATGGAACGAATTATTCTCAGACGGCTCCTGTGCTTGAAAAAAATTCATTGGGACAAGTGATAGATTTTCAGTTTCATATGAAACTTTAAATGCAACGAACAAGCAATCTAATTATCCTTATTCCAATTATTATAATCCTGATTGAAAAAATCACGCTAATTTTAGTTGGAGTAATAATAACTCTAATAGTGTAAATCTGCAATGGGGGAAAAATCTTGCAAAGCCATTGGGAAACTCCAACAATAAGGGAAATTCTAAATATAAACCTTATTAATTCACAGAGTAATGAGAATAAATTGTCAATGGAATAAATAATATTGCAAATGGGAGCATAATTACAAAGTCAAGGAGCATAATTATAAAGTTAAGCAGCTGTAATTAGAAACATGAAAAATCAGTTGGGATGTATTGCTACTGCACTTAGTAATAGACCTTCGGGAACTTTGCATAGTAATGTTGAAGCTAATTCTAAAAATCAGAACAAAGAGCAAATCAAGACTATTCAAATAAGAAGAAAAGAATTTGAAATAATAGTTAAAAAAAAATTAAAGTTGAAATTGAAAAGGAAGGGGTGGAAAATGAAAAGTCTAGTTAAAATTTTCATTTTGAGTCAGGGTATCCTATCAAACTAATGAAAACTGTTGTAGAAAGACCACCACCTCCATTTCCTCAAAAACAAATATTGAGAAAATTGACAATAAAAATTCCATTTATTGAAGTCTTGGAGCAAATGTCAAGTTATGTGAAGTTTATGAAGGATATAATTAATAAAAAAAGAAGTTTACAAATAATAAGGCTGTTGCACTTAGTGAGGAGTGTAACGCTATAACTCAGAAAAATCTTCCTAAAAAACTTAAAGATCCTATTAGTTTTACTATTCCTTGTGCTACTGGCGAAAGCTTTTTTGGAAAAGCTTATGTGATTTGGGTGCCAATATTAATCTTATGCCTCTATCGATTTTCAGAAGCTTGGGTTTTGGAGAAATTTGACCTACTACTGTAACTCTCAGTTAGTTGATTAATCAATTACTTATCCTAAAGGAGTTATAGAAGAGATGTTTTGGTAAATTTGGTAAATGTTGATAAATTTATTTTTCCTGTGGATTTTATTGTGTTAGATATAGAGGAAGATAAATAAATTTCTATCATTTTAGGAAATACCATTTCTTGCCATTAGAAGAGCTTTGATAGATGGGCAAAAATGAGAATTAACAATGAGGGTCAGTGATCAATAAGTTACATTTAATATCGCAAAGTCAATGAGATACCCAACAAAAATAAGAGATGACGAATGCTTCAGAATGGATACTAACAATTATTTAAGCAATGAATATTTCACAAATACATTTGAAAAGAAAACTGAAGAAGAATATTTGGAGTACGAGGATGAGGATATAATTAAATTTAAATCTATGGAAGTGAGTAATGAAAAATTGGCTTATTTATTTGATTGTAAAACCTCTTGAACTAAAAATGAAAACACTTCCTACACATTTAAATTATGCCTTTTAAGGAGATTTATCCCCTTTACCTATTATTATATCCTCAAAATTAACTGAAGCACAAGAACAAATATTGTTGGAAACATTAAGAAGATATAAGAAAGCCTTTAGATGAACGTTATTTGATATTAAAGGAATCATTCATTTGATTTGTATGCACAAAATTTTATTGAAAGATCATCATGAACAAAAAGCTGATCCTCAAAAGAGATTAAAACCTATGATGATAGAAGTTATTAAGAAAGAGATTTTAAAATGATTAGATACTGGAATAATGTATCCTATTTCAGATAGTGTTTGGGTGAGTCCAATTCACTGTGTTCCTAAGAAAGAGGGTGTGACTATTGTGACAAATGAGAATAATGAATTAATACCAACAAGACAAGTCACAGGTTGGCGAATCTACATTGATTATAGAAAATTAAATTCAGCCATCAGGAAAGATCACTTTTCTTTACCATTTTTGGATCAAATGTTGGATAGACTAGTCGGGCACAAATATTTTTGCTTTTTAGATGGATGTACTGGCTATCATCAAATACTAATTACTCTGGAGGATCAAGAGAAGACTACATTTACTAGTCCTTATGGTACTTTTGTTTTTCGATGAATGTTTTTTTAGTTTATGTAATGCATCTGCGATATTTCAAAGATGTATGATGTCAATTTTCAGTGATTTAATTGAAAAAGGGATAGAAGTCTTTATGGATGATTTTTCTTTATTTGGAACTTCATTTAAAACATCTCTAAATCATTTAGAGAAAGTTCTAGAATGATGTGAAAAGTCAAATTTAATATTAAACTAAGAAAAATGTGAATTCATGGTTGTAGGATGAATTTACTTAGGTATAAAATTTAAGAAAATGACATGGAAGTAGATAAAAAAATCAAATTATAGCTAACCTAGATCCACCTACTACTATAAGAGGAGTTAAAAAAGTTTTTTAGGACATGCTGATTTTTACAGGCGGTATATTAAAGATTTTTTAAAAATTACAAAGCCTTTATGCTAAATTTTGGGAAAAGATAGAAACTTTGATTTTAATGAAAAGCACCCTAATGCCTTTGAGACATTGAAGGAAAAAATGATCACTGCTCCTATAATTATTTCACATGTTTGGGAGAAACCATTTGAACTAATGTGTGATGCAAGTGATTATAAAATTAGAACTGTTTTAGGGCAGAGATATGACAATTTTTATAGTTATATACTATGTTAGTCATACTCTAAATGATGCTCAAATTAATTGTCCCACTACTGAAAGAGAATTATTAGCAATTTTTTATGCTTTTAATAAGTTTAGGTCATATCTAATTGGAGCTAAGTGTGTTGTGCATACAAACCACTATGTTATAAAATATTTGATATAAAAGAAGGATGCAAAACTAAGAATAATTAGATGGGTACTTCTATTGCAAGAATTTGATTTTGTGGTGGAAGATAGGAAATGATATGACAATCAAATTACTGATCATTTATCTAGATTGGAACAAGAAGAAACGTTTGATCTCGAAAGAGAAATTAATAAAACTTTTCCTGATGAAGAATTTTATATTATTAAAGAATGAGAAATATCATGGTATGCTGATATTTTGAACTACCTTGTTAATGGTATTCTACCATATGGTTTGACAAAGCAACAAGAGAAGAAATTTATTCACAATGCTGAATTTTACTTTCTGAATGACCTATATTTATACAAATAATGTAAATATTAAGTTATGAGGAGATGTGTGCCTTATAAAGAATTGAAGAAATTATCAAAAAATATCTTGATTTTGAATTTGGGGGTTAAATTGGAATTGATAGAATTTTTCACAAAATTTTACAATCTAGATTATATTGGTCAACTCTGTTTAGAGATGTTAACATATATATAAAAATATGTGATCAATATCAGCGTACCAAAGGTCAAATTTCAGAGCAACAGACTGCAGCTTGACGCCACATTCAATCTAACAAATAGTAAGCAACCAATAATAAAGCTTCATGGAAAGAGACACAGAGTTTGACCTGTGGGAGTTCAATAGATTTGAGGCAATATATATATATATATATATATATATATAGACTAAGTATTAAAGTGGATTAAAGCAATAGCTTTACTTCGATGTGATGCTCGGAGTGTTTCAAAATTTTAATAAAAAAATATTTTTATAAGATATGAAATGCGAAGAGTAATCATTACTGATGGATGATCTCACTTTAGCAACAAACGAATTGAAAAGTTGGTGGAAAAAAAAAATGATATTATACATAGGATTACTACTGCTTATCATCTCAGACTAGTGGTCTAACATAGGTATTTAATCGTGGAATTAAAAGAATTTTGGAAAAAGCTGTAAATCCTAATAAAATGCATTAGTCTGCTAAATTTGATACTACATTATGAACTTATATGATAGCTTATAAGAAACACATAGAAATGTCCCCGTATAGACTAATTTTCGGGAAGACTCGTTACTTATCAATATAATTAGAGTATAAAGCTTATTAGGCTATTAATGGGTTTAATTTTAATTTAAAAGATGTTGGTGAGAAAAAAATATTGCAACTGAATGAGGTTGAAGAAATTAAGAATGAATCTTATGATAATACTAGGAAATATAAGGAGAAAATAAAAGAAAAAGATGATCAGAAGATAATAAAAAAAGAATTTGAGCCTGAATAGTATGTTTTACTATAGAATACAAGATTGAAATTATTTCTGTAAAAATTGAAGTCTAGGTGGACAGAGTCATTCACAGTTGTAAAAGTCTATCCCTATGGAGTTGTTAAAATTGAAGATCTCAAAACTAAGAAGATATTTAAAGTGAATGACCACAGATTAAAACCATATTTGGATGGTCAAAGACCAGATTTTAACGAAACTGTAATGTTGGGTCACCCGTAGTAAAAACTGGGAATGAGAAACAACCCATAATTATCTTTGTTAATGTTGCTAATCTATTTTTATCAGTAGTGTTATATATATATATATATCTATATTTATGTTTTCTTTGTGAATTTCGTGTACTTAAGAGACTTACATATTGATAAAATACTTTAAAACATTTTTATTTACAAAATTTTATGGAAGATTTGAGAGTTATTTGGATTTAAAATGAAAGGGTGCAGAATTGGTGCCAGAGGTGCCAGAAATCGGCGCCAGAAGCTTCATGGTTACCAGAACGAGTTTAGAAGATTTTAAATGTAGTTTTGGGTGATTTTTGTTGGTTTTTTTCCTATTATATCCAAAAAAACTAAATTTTGGAGTTATTTAAGAGTGGAAAACGAAACAAAAGTTACCATTCTCAAATCTTATGGCTTCTAACTCCAAAGAAACTGCTAGATATGGAATTTTCAACAGGAGGTTTTCAACAGGAGGTCAACAGGAGGAAGTTCATCAGTTTTGATGCATAGAAATTATATGATCGAGCTCTTGTAAAGAAGAGATTAATCAAGGAATGAGGATTTCTGAATCGAGGATTCAACACAACTAATACTCAAGTGGAGGAACTTATTACATAAAGACGCTGGGAAGTGCTTTGCTATACCACTATTGCAGTAGTAGTTCCTATGGTAAAATAGTTTTATCTTAATCTTCATGGAATTAACTAAGGAGTCATCTATGTTCGAGGCAAAGGGGTATCATTTACTCCTTCAATAATAAATGATTTGTTTATGATTGAAAGCATCCTTATTTGTCACTATGCAATGTTTGTCCCCACGAGAGACAACATGAATAAACTTTATCAATTCCTTACTGATGAAGATGCAAATTGGGAGATAAGAGATAATAAACATGTAAGTTTTTCTTCATCATTATTTAATCCTACATTGAAGGTGTGGTATTTCGTTATTGCATCAAAACTTCTTCCTACCATAAAAATCAGTAAAGTGACAAAGAAAAGTGCTATCTTGAATTATTGTATTCAAATTAGAAGATCTATTGTTGTGGGTGCTTTAATTGTAAAATATGTTTTTGATTTGATTATCAACGAATTGACTTATGGGTCCTGCTATGCAGCCAGTCACAAGTGCCTTATGACAGTTGGAAAAAAATGCTTCTCCTTGGAAGCCTATGGACCTAGAGATTTGTTGCAACTGCATAGTGGTACACAAAAATAATATACTATTTTAAGTTCCCTTTTTATGCCTGTTTTTAGTGATATTGCACTTTAAAGACAGGTACTTTTGTGTTTTTGTTGCAGGTATACCATTTTTAGGCATTTGGAGCAAAAATGACAAATGAAGCAAAACTTGGAACAAAAATAACCAATTTTGTGGTTTAGCGCATGATGCGCCAAAATCCAGAGCCCTGGCACATGATGCGCTAGATCGACACATGATGCGCTAGATGCAACTTTTTCAAATTAAGGCAGTTCAAGACAAATTTTGCGTAAATTTTCAAAAGGACACTTGTTCTAAACACCCCATAGAGTGATTCAATGCATCCAGACACTTTTGAAGGGATTTGACTCTTGGATTAAAGAAACACATCTTTTAAATTCAAAGGTTTGACTTTTGAATTCTGGAGGGAAATTGAAATTCTTTTTAGAGGAGGCAACCGAAAATAAAATCAAGTTGGAGAAAAACTTCAAGAGGGGGGCGAAAAAAGATAGGTGGCGTGTGAACCAAGAGGGAGAGATAGAGAGAGAATGCCAAGGGCTTGGAGATTGTCTTCTAGGGTTGAAAGAGGAGAGGAAAGGTGAGAGATTTCTTCTTCATTACACTTCTAAGAGAGAATTAAGAGTGCTTGTAAAGAGAGAAAGGCTTGGGGAGAACTCCTAGGGATTTACTTGGGATGGATTATGAGATAAGTTGTAATTTTCATTTCTTTTATTTGTAAACTTGTTTTTATATATGAAGTCCGTGTTTTATCCTATCCTTCTCATGAATTCTGAGTAGTCTTCTTTATAATTTTCCCTACTTTGAAGAAATGATTTTGTGAAGAATTGATTTTATTTTCCACTGTTTTAAATAATGATAATTTGTGATGATTTGAACTCTGATCTTCATTTACTTTTTGATATGACCAATTAAATTGTTAAAATGTGTTGAGAATCATATGTTCTAAAAAGGGGATATTTTTTTTACAACAAAGGAAGAATCACATTTAATTTTATGGGAGAGTATGTCATCCATGGGATTAAGTGCAAATAAATGGGAAAGTATACTTTGTTGGATGTAGAATTGGAAGATTTTAAGGTGACAGATTAGAATCCCCAATTTGTTTAAGTTGATTAGAAACTAATGCGAGCTTGTTAGCCCTCAGATGAGGGAGTAGTGGGAGCTCTTGAGTGACAACCAATATCCTCCCAGCCTAACCATGAAATTATGGATGAAACTCTGGATTAGTTAATGTTCTTTTTAGCACTCGAAAGAGGATAGATAATAGGATTGTTCCTATTTAAGACAAAACAGTTTTTAAATATATTTTTTAATTGATTTCAATTTCTTCACAAGCCATATTTTCATTGTAAAGGGGAGGGTGTTTTCTCATAGTTGAACTTTTCGTCAACAAAAACCTTTATTTTATCTCATTAATTTTACTTTTGAAAGTTTAGCATCTAGTTTAACTTAACTATTATAGTTGTACATCTACATATTCAATAGCATTTCATTTGAGTAGTTCAACTTCAAACTTTGTACTTTACTTTGCTTCACTTTTGTAGTTTAAAATTGTAGTTTAGATTCTAATTTTAATAGCTAGCTTATATATATTTCCAGCTTCCCTGCGGGATCGATATCTAGAACTACATTAGAGCCCTGTATTACTTGAATGATACGTATACTTGCATTATATGTAGAAAGGAATTGAGAGTTTAAAAGAGGTTTTAAAGACATATTATTTTCATTAAAGTTAAATTATTGTTCGGGTTACATTGCATACTTTTTATTAATTTAATCCCAAGTTTCAGTGCATCAAGTTTTTGGCGCCGTTGCCGGGGATCGTAACGAAAAGTATTAGTTATTTTATTTTATTTTAAAAATATAAAAAAAAAGAGTAGAGTATTTGTAGTTTAGTTTGAACATTTTCTTGTTTAAGTGTGTTGCTTATTTTTAATTCCTTGTTTTATTTTGTTTATGCGTGGTATAAGATCTGAAAACTTAGTACCTTACGATTCTGAATTAAAAAGAACAATTAGAAAATTTTGAAAACAACAAAAAAAGAAAAATCATTCCAGCAAAATGGCTTGCAACTTAAGTAATGCTAGAAATGAAAATGAAAATGAACATCATCAGAGACCTTTAAGGGATTATGCTAATCCTACTGTAGATGAAATTCATTTAAGTATATAAAATCTTACTGTAGCTGCCAATTCATTTGAGCTTAAACTTGCTATTATTGAAATTGTGCAAAATAATCAGTTTGGGGGAACACCAACTAAGGATCCCAATTTACACCTTGTTAGTTTTTTAGAATTGTGTGCTACATTTAAGTATGATGGAGTGTCGAATGATGTCATCAGACTTAAACTTTTTTCCTTTTTCACTATGGATAAAGCTAAGATGTGGTTAAACTTATTAGCACTCGAATCTATCAAAACTTGGGGAGATTTATCATAAAAATCTTTATCTAAATATTTCCCACATTCAAAAACTGCTAAGCTTAGAAATGATATTACATCTTTTTGTCACTTTGAAGGGGAATCAATTTATGAAGCCTGGGAAAAATTTAAAGATCTCCTTAGGAAGTATCCATACCATGCTTTGCCAGATTGGTTAATAATTCAAACTTTTTATAACGGATTGATTGGATCTCTTAGATCAATAATTGACGCTGCTGCTGGTGGATCATTAATGTCAAAACCATTCGATGAAGCATATTCATTAATTAAAGAGATGACTACTACTAATTTTCAATAACCCTCAGAAATGGGTAAATCCAAAAAGAGTAGTCAGTATTCATGATTCTGATGCAATATCCATATTAGGTGCTCAAATAGCTTCCATATTAGCTGCTCAAACAGCACCTGTGCTTGGACCAATGATAGAATCTCAATATTCTTATAAGATTTTAAATGCAATAAACAATCTTTCTATAAATTCTTATGCCAATTATTATAATCCTGGTTGGAAGAATCATCCAAAATTTTGTTAGAGTAACAATAACTTAAATGCTACAAATCCACAATGGGGAAACAATGCTGCAAACCTAGTAGGAAGCTTCAACAATAAAGGAAATTAAGCTTATAAATCTTATTCCCCCCCAAGATTTAATAATTTGCAAAGTAAGGAGAAAAAATTATCAATACAAAATTTGATATTACAAATGGGAAGTCAATTTTAGAGTCAGGAGCTATAATTAGAAACATGAAAAATAAATTGGGATGTATTGCTACTGCACTTAGCAATAGACCTCCAGGAACATTGCCTAGTAATGTTGAAGTAAACCTTAAAGATCAGAACAAGGAACAAATTAAAGTTATTCATAGAGAAGTGGAAAATAATTAGAAGAAAGAGTTCAACGAGAAGTTAAAATAGAAAAAGATGAGGTGGAAAATGAAAATTATGGTGGAGATTTTCATTGTGAGTCAGAAAGTCCTATTAAACTAATGAAAATCACTGTAGAAAGACCACAACCTTCATTTCCGCAAAGATTGAAGCATAAGTATAGATATAATCAATTTTTGAAATTTTTTAGAAGATTTGAGGAAATTGACGATAAAAATTCCATTTGTTAAAGCTCTAGAATGAATGCTAAACTATGTGAAGTTCATGAAGGATATACTTAATAAGAAAAGAAAGTTTATAGATAATCAGACTGTTGCACTAAGTGAAGAGTGTAGCGCTATAATTCAGAAGAAGCTTCTTGAAAAACTTAAAGATCCTGGAAGTCTTCCAATTCCTTGTGTATTATGAAAAAGCTTTATGTGATTTAGGAGTCAGTATTAATCTTATGCCGTTATCAATTTTTAGAAGTCTTAAAAAGACATATGAAAGTGAATTTGAAAAGGAATATATAGAATATCAAGATGAGGATAAAATCTAAGATGATTTTATGGAAGTGAGTATAGAAGAACTGAAATATGTTCAAGGAAAATTTGAAATGTTTGATCGTACAAAAAATGATAACAATTTGATTTCATCTATTAACAAACCCCCCGAACTAGAATTTACAACACTTCCTACATATTTGAAGTATGAAATCTTATGAGATTCATCTACACTACCTATCATAGTATCCTTAGAACTAACTGATGCGCAAAAACAATAGTTGTTAGAAACTTTGAAAAGTTATAAGCAAGCCTTTGGATGGACATTAGCTAATATTAAAGGAATCAATCCTTCAATCTGTATGCATAGAATTTTATTGGAAGATCAACATAAACCAAAAATTGATCCTCAAAGGAGATTGAATCTTATGATGAAAGAAGTGGCTAAGAAAGAAATTATAAAATGGTTAGATTTGGGAATAATATATTCTATTTCAGATAGTATTGGGTGAGTACAATTCACCGTGTTTTGAAGAAAGGAGGTGTAACTATAGTGATAAATGAGCATAATGAATTAATATCAACAAGACAAGTAACTGGATGACGAATCTGTATAGATTATAAAAAGTTAAATTCTGCCACCCGAAAGGATCATTTTCCTTTACCCTTTTTGGACCAGATGTTGGACCAGATGTTGGATAGATGTTGGATAGATTGGCTGTGCACAAATATTTTTGTTTTCTAGATGGATATACTGGTTATCACGAAATACCTATTGCCCCTGAGGATCAAGAGAAAACAACATTTACTAGTCCTTATGGAACTTTTTCTTTTTGGTGAATGTCTTTTGGATTATGTAACACACATGCAACATTTCAAAGATGTAGGATGTCAATTTTTGATTGATTTGATTGAAAAAGGGATTGAAGTTTTTATGGACAATTTTTCTGTATTCAAAACTTCCTTTGAAATATGTCTAAATCATATAGAGAAAGTTCTGGAACATTGTTAAAAAACTAATCTCATTTTGAACTGGGAGAAATGTCAGTTTTTGATTGTAGGAGGAATTGTTCTTAGACATAAAATTTCAGAAAATGGCATGGAAGTAGATCCTGCAAAAATACAATACAGGTTATATCAAATACAGGTTATATCAAATCTACCTCCACATACTACTGTAAGTGGAGTTAGGAGCTTTTTAGGACATGCTGGATTCTATAGAAGATATACCAAAGATTTTCCAAAGTTACTAAGAATTTATGCCAACTTTTAGAAAAAGATGTGAAGTTTGACTTTAACCAAGACTGCCTTAAAGCCTTTAAAAATTTAAAGAAAAAATTGATCACTGCTCTTATAATTGTTTCACCAGATTGAGAGAAATGTTTTGAATTAATGTGTGATGCTAGTGATTATGCAATTGGAGCTGCTTTAGGGCAAAAATATGCTAAGATTTTTAAGGTCCTATATTATGCTGATAAGACTCTTAATGATGCTCATATTAACTGTACCACCTCTAAAAGAGAGTTATTAGCCATTTATTAGCCATTGTGTATCTGTGTATCCTTTTGATAAGTTTAGATCATATTTGATTGGAACTAAATGTGTTGTGCATACTGACCATTCTGCTATTAAATATTTGATGCAAAAGCATGATGCAGTACCAAGATTAATTAGTTGGATAGTTTTGATACAAGAGTTTGATTTTATAGTAGTCAATAAGAAAGGGGCTGATAATCAAATAGCTGATCATCTATCGAGGTTAGAACAGAAAGAAATACTTTTTTCTGGAAAGAGATATTAAAGATACTTTTCTTGATGAACAACTTGATGCTGTAAAAGAATGAGAAATACCTTGATATGCTGATATTGTGAATTATATTGTTACTGGTATTTTACCATATGGAATGACAAAACAACTGGAAAAGAAATTCATTTATGATGTAAATCTTATTTTTGGGATGATCCTCATTTGTCTAAATGATGTAAAGATTTATTTATAAGACGATGTGTGCCTTATAAAGACGTTCATGAGATTATGCAAAAATGTCATGATTCTGAATTTGGAGGACATTTTGGGAATGATAGAACTGCTCGAAAAATTTTACATTTTAGATTTTATTGACATACTCTATTTAGAGATGTTAATATATATATAAAAACATGTGATCGGTGTCAGAGAGTAGGTAATATTTCTAGAAGAAATGAAATGCCTCTAAATTTTAATTTGAAAATTGAAATTTTTGATGCATGGGGATTAGATTTTATGGGACCATTCATGTCTTCATTTGGAAATATATATATTGATTGCAAATGATTATGTTTCAAAATGGATAGAAGCAATCGCTTTACCTAGATGTGACGTTCAGAGTGTTTCAAAATTTTTAATTAAAAATACTTATACAAGATATGAAATGGCAAGAGTAATCATTAGTGATGGAGGTTCTCATTTTAGAATTGCAATAGTTTCAAGATTGGCGTAAAAATATAATATAATACATAAAATTGTAACTGCTTATCATTTCCAGACTAGTGGTTTAGTGGAAGTATCAAATCATAAAATTAAGATAATTTTAGAGAAGAGTATTAATCCTAATAAAATGGATTGATGTATTAGATTATATACTACATTATGGGCATACAAGACAACTTATAAGACACCTATAGGAATGTCCCCATATAGATTAATTTTTGGGAAGACTGTCACTTGTTCGACTTGTCACTTGTCAGTTGAATTGGAACATAAAGCTTACTGGGCGATAAAAGAATTTAATTTCAATTTTAAAGAAGATGATGATAAAAGATTATTGCAATTGAATGAACTTGAAGAAACTAGGATTGAATCTTACGATAATGCGATGATTTATAAGGAAAAAAAATGAAAGAATGACAATCGGAAGATAGTAAAAAAGAATTTGAACCTGGACAAAAAGTTTTTTTATATAATGCAAGATTGAAATTAATTCCTAGAAAATTGAAGTTTAGAGTTTTAAAAGTCTATCCCTATGGAGTAGTCAATATTGAAAAACCCAAAACTGGAAGAATATTTAAAGTGAATGGGCAGATTGAAACCTTATTATGCTGAAGAGACTATCATGTTGGATCACCCAGAATGAGACTGGGAATGTCATTCTGACGACATTAAACCAAGCGCTTTGTGGGAGATAGCCCATATGTATCGTTGTTTACTTTGATTTTTGAGTTTTTGTTTAAAATCTTACATGTATGTTTATATCTTTATGTAATCCATGTATTTGAGAAAATTGTTTAGAAACATCTTTGTTTGTCTAATTTTGTGAAAAAAATTGAGAATTTATTTGATCAAAATTGAAATGGGCAAAATTTTAGAAATGGCGCATGATGCGCCAGATTGGCGCATGATGCGTCGAATTCTAGAGAGCTGGTGCATGATTCGCCAGATTTGCGCATGATGTGCCACAAAGATAAAAATGACTTAAAACTTTTTAAATGGTGGTTTTTGGCGGGGATATTGATCCTGATAGTTTATATATGTAAGGATTTATAAAGTTGGCACCACTACTTGAAGATTTTAATCCCCGGCAATGACGCAAAAACTTGATCTTGATAATTTTAATATGTAAGGATTTATGAAGTTGACACCACTACTCAAAGATTTTAATCCCCAGTAATGACACTAAAAACTTGATCCCAAGCAAAGTAAGATTTCAATTATATTTTTAGGGATTCTACGCAAGTATACATATCATTATCAAGTAATATAGGGCTTTATGATTAAGCCCCGAATATCGATCCCACAGAGATAAAGGTTAATTACAATCACTTTTAAGAGAAGTTCTAGTCTAGAATAATCTGCCCTAGCTTGGAAGGTTGATAAAGTTTAGTTTTGATTATATCCTAAAATTATCACTACAATACTACTTCTACTCCTAAACTAAAATACTTAGTGAAAATCAGAAAGTGGGGTTTAATATATTAACACACTCTTCCTCAAGTAATGAAATTAGTGACATGTGTAAAAGTAAAACAAGTAGTGAGAGAGATTGTGACAAATAGGAGCAATTATATTCTTTACTCTTACTAGAGATGCTATAAAGAACACTGGTTAACCTAAAGTTTGAATAATTTTGAAGACGAGCAAGCAGGGAAGATACTAGCTCTCTCTATAGAGTTTCCTCTTATCCCTCCACTCTGTAGAGTTCTCTCTAATCCCTCCACTCTGAGAATAACATCTAACATAAAAACCTAAAATAATAGACCAAATTAGGGGGCTAGCCTATCACTCTAAAGTCCTCTAATTCTACACCCATCAAAGATTATTTCCCTATTTATTTGCACTCAACAATATGGGCTACATTCTCATCCATATAATCTCATATTATTCTACCAGAGTTGATTGAGACAACACCATCACGGATCTTACATGTTCTCATAACAGATTTTAAGATGCAAGTTGATCAAGTTTATATGTAAATGAAGAAAAAACTAAAATCATCACAATATATTCTCGCTCTACTCAATTCTATACCCTACACATGTATATTAATTCCTTATAAGAGGGAAGAGCAGGAAAATTACTCACTACGTATGGAAAAACAACAAAAACTTTTCATTGAACAAGACTTTGAAACAATACAAATAAAGTACAAAATTCAAAAAGAAATAAAGTACAAAATTCAAATCAAAATACAATGAAAATACTTATCTCTAATGTAAATCCAACTCTCCTTGTATAATAAAAGCAATCTCCTTACAATCCTCTCCAAGAACATAGTGAAAAGATAAGAAGAAATTCTAACATTCTCTCTTTTTTTCTCACCTGTCGCCCCACTTGAGGCCACACCCAAGCCTTCTTCTTCTTCTTCTCCAAGTATTATTTTCCTCTTCTAATTGATTCAAGAGTCCAAGAGTCCTTTTAACAACATTTCCAAGACTTCTTTCAAATTTCCCAAAAGATTTTTAAGTGTCTCTTCAAAATTGTCCATAATCATTGAATCTTCCAAATGGTGCCTAAAGTGTATCTTCAAAACTCCTTCTAATCACCTTAAATTATTATTTAAAGTCCATTTTATCATTTCCAACAAATTCCCCAAGAGACAAGCGAAGCAACGCTTCAAAATCGACTAAATCCGACGTATATTCTAGAAGATATGTTGAAAATCATGTCTGTCGCCTAAGCGCCGATTCTGGGGTGCTTAAGCACCCTCCTCTCTATCTAGTGGCACCTAAGAGCCATATTTGGGCGCTTAAGCATGAAGCACAGGCACTTAAGTGCCCAGTTTTGGTCCCCATGGCTCCAGTGTGCCCTGAGTCGACCCTATTTGCTCTGGTTTGCTCCGTTTTGGTCCATTTTTGTTCTTTTTGCTCTAATCATTCCAACTTCTAAAATTTGATGTACCATAACCAAAAACATAAGAAAAATACCTTTAAAGTGTAATATTATTATAAAATAAAATATAAAAAATATTATATTTTTAGGCTTATCAAAATCCCCCAAACTTAAACGTTACTTGTCCTCTAGTAATACTATATTTTTAAAATAATTTATGTAGATTAGAGTTAATGGGTCATTCTTTAGAATTTCTAAAATTTTGTTCTAAGAATGTGTTAGTTTAATTTAGAAGAACTTCTAGTGAATCAGATTAGCCATGTGTCCAAAATATTTATCATCAAACTTGAAAATTTTTTTTCCTATCTAATTCAGAAATATATGCAGATTTATTAAACTTTGGATCCTATTAACTTTACTTTCTAGGCTTAAAAACTCTCATAAAGATAATTTTTACTAATATAAGTATAAAAAGCAAGCTTAGGATTGTTCTAAGTTGTTTACTCTAGAAAGACTCAAGTGAAACCAATGTAGGATTAGGACCTCTCCCAAGCTTCTCCTCATTTTTTTTTCTTTTTTTTGCATATTTTTTTCTATTTTTTTAGGATCTTTTTGATCCATTATTATTATTTTTTCAATTGATGATTACTATATCACTATATCTAGAGAAGTCCTTAAATAATTTTGAATTCCACTATCCTCCTTTAAAGTTAAAACTTATTACTTTCCTTCACTTGAAAAGTTGTATTTTTTTAAATTACTTTCTAAAAGTTCCTTAAATGTTTGAAAATAAAAATTCTAAGAATCCTTAGTTTTTCAAAATTCTAATTGTAATTCTAATTCATCATGAAAGTCCATTTCGATCTCATCTGTTAACTTACTCTCAAAACTTTCTTGAAAATGGTCTTTACTTAGATAATCAATTTCATCGATCAAAAAATAATCATTATCTTTTCCTTCAGCTGAATACTTCATAGCCTTTAAAACATAAAAAGTGGCTTCATGGTCATTAATATTCATATTCAAATCTTTTTTTGTGCATCTATCATAGCTTGTACAGTAATAAGAAAAGGTCTTCCCAAAATAATTGGATTTTCTTTATCTTCCTCCATATCTAATACAATAAAGTCTATAGGAAAGATAAATTTATCCACTTTAAGAAGCACATCTTTATAACCCCTTTTGGATAAATGATGGATCGATCAGTTAACTGAAGGGTTACAATAGTGAGAGAAATATTGACTAAACCTAACCTTCTAAATATTGATAGAGGCATCACATTAATGCTCGATCCTAAATCGCATAAAGCTTTTCCACATGATCTTTCTCCAAATACACAAGGAATTGTTAAGCTAGAAGGATCTTTAAGTTTCTTAGGTAGCGTTTTTTGAAATATAGTGCTGCACTCTTCACTTAGTGTAACTGTCTCGTGACCAAAGGAAAATATTTTGAGTTTTTCTTACATATTTTATACTATTTTTGATGATATTACACTTTAAAGAAAGGTATTTTTGATGTTTTATTGTGGGAATGATGAATTAGGGTCATTAGAGCAAAAAGATGAAAAAAGAGGAAATTTGGAGTGAAAATGACCAAAATGTGAAGAATTGAACTAGGGCACCGACGGTGAGCCCCACGGTGCCGACGACGAGAATTTCCCGAGACTACAAAATTAATTCACTTAGAAGGTCCATCGATGGCACCCTCGAGGCCGCCGACGGCGAGCTCGGCGGTTATGTCCAATTAGGCATTGTATAAGGATGAATTTTGGTGGGGTGCTTAGGTAACTCTTGGGAAAGCTCATCCACAACTTTAAAAGAAGACTTTGGCAAAAAATAGAGAGGTCCTGGATGTTAGAAAGGTCCTGCTGGATGTTAGAAAGGTCCTGGAGTTAGAAAGGTCCTGGAGAGAGGGGAGACTCAAAATTGAAGTGTGAAACAAGTGTAGAGAGTCTAAATTGTGAGAAATTCTTCGAGAGATTGTAAGATTGGAGAGAAAATGTGAGATTTCCTCCTCCTTGCCGCTTTAAAGAGGAATTCTGTGTGTTGTAAAGAAAGGAAGTGATTCAGAGGAATTTCGAGGAGTTTTCTTGGGGAGAAATTAGAGAAAAGTTTATTTACTTGTTGTAGTTTGTATGACTTTGCTTTTATATATGAATTCCGAGTTTTGTTGTGTTTTTCCCATGAGATCTGAGTAGTTTTCTCTGTCCTTGTCTTTGTCTTGAGATTTGTGAAATGGTAATTTGATTGGTGAAGCCATAAAAATGTTTAAGAAATTGTGATGATCTTTTCACTTCTATCTTAATTTACTTTCAATTTGGCCAATTGATTTGTTAAAATATGTTGAGTTTTACAACTAAAGTGAAGATTACATCCAAGATTTAGGGAGGTTAAA
>NW_018251932.1:248052-249977 GCF_001263595.1 Phalaenopsis equestris | reverse complement strand
ATAATTAGTTATTTAATAGTTATTAAAATTACATAATTATTTTAATTGCCTATTAGTGACAGATAAGCAAATTGAACTTCGTTGATATGATTAAAGTATTGCTTTTCTAAAATCTTAGTTCGTAGTTCTAAACCACTCCCTGTGGAATCGATATCTAGGACTCCATTAGAGCCCTATATTACTTGAGCGATACGTATACTTGCGTTGATAAGTGTGACTTTACAATTATTGAATATTTATTACATCCATATGTATCAAATCTATAACTGTTAATAAGTTTTGGTACAATTGTCGAGGAATTCATTCTTTTAGCAGCATTATTAAATACTTATATTTTTAAGCATATATAAAGTCGCGGTCAAGTTTTTGGCGCTGTTGCCGGGGAGTGAGTAAACAAAAATTACAATTAGAGTAACGGACAAATTAGGATTATTAGAAAATTTTTATTTGAATTGTAACTTATTTTTTTATTTAGTTAACAATTTTACTGTGTACTGATTTCAAATCGTATGCATAAAATTTGAGCTGAAAATCTTATACCCTATGATTCAGAATTAGAACGCACTGTTAGAAAAAATTGAGGATTGAGAAGAGAACCTAGAAATTCTGATACAATGGAAAACAACATGAACAATCAAGGAATAGAGAGACGAGATTATGCAAATCCTACAGCAGATGAAATTCACTTATCTATCCAAAATCCTGATGTAGCTGCTAATTCATTTGAGCTTAAACTTGCTATAATCCAAATGGTACAAAACAACCAATTCGGAGGTACGCCAAATGAAGATCCTAATTTACACCTCACTAATTTTTTAGAACTGTGTGCTATTTTAAATATGACAAAACTTTTTCACTATGGGATAAAGCTAAGATGTGGTTAAACTAATTAGCACCTGGATCTATCAGAACTTAAGGGGACTTATCAGAAAAATTCTTATTTAAAATTTTCCCACCTCCAAAAACTGCTAAGCTTAGAAATGATATTACATTTTTTTGTCAGTTTGAAGGAGAATCAATTTTTAAAGCCTGGGAAAGATTTAAAGATCTTTTTTAGGAAGTGTCCACACCATGAGTTTCCAGATTAGTTAATAATTCTAACCTTTTATAATGGATTGGTTGGATTTCTTAGATTGAGAATTGATGCTGGTGCTGTTGGATCATTGATGTCAAAACCATTAGATGAAGCATATTCTTTAATTGAAGAGATGGCTACTAATAATTTTTAATGGCCCTTTGAAAGGGTAAATCCTAAAAGAGTAGTTGTATCCATAATTATGATGCAATATCTATGTTAGCTTCGCAGATTGCTGCAATATCAAAGAAATTTGATCATTATAAGATGAATTATTCTCCAACACCTCCTATGATGGAAGAGAATTCATCTGGGCAATTTGTGGATGTTCAACCTTCATATGAAACTTTAAACGCTATTAATAGACCCAACAACCCTTATTCAAACTATTATAACTCAGGTTGGAAGAATCATACAAATTTTAATTGGAATATTAATTCTTCTACAAATCAACAATGGGCAAACAACCAAGAGAACCCATTAGGAAATTCATCCAACCAAGAAAATGTTAACTATAGACCACCTTATCCTCTAGGATTTAACACTAACACACAAATTAAGGAGAAGAAGTTGACTATGGAAGAGCTGATATTAAACATGGGTCAATAATTACAGAATCAAGGAAATCAATTACGAAATTAAGGAACTGCTATGAAGAATACTGAAAATCATATAGGGCATATCGTTACTGCGCTTAGTAACCGAATATTGGGAACTTTTCCTAGTACTGTGGAACCAAATCCTAAAGATCAAGGAAAAGAACAGATAAAAGCGATACAATTATGAAGTGAAAAAGAATTGGAAAGAAGAGTGCAGAAAGAAACAAAAACTGAAAAAGAGAAAGTGGATA
>NW_018251932.1:246386-247437 GCF_001263595.1 Phalaenopsis equestris | reverse complement strand
TATGAAATACCTTGTTGTTGAAAGAGATAATGAATGTTTTCGCATGGAAATTATTGAACATCTACTGAATAAACATTTTAAAGAACATTTTGAAGATAAAAAAGCATTTTGAAGAAAAAGAACATTTTGTAGAGAATGAACAACTTGAAAAGAATGACAAAATTATTTTGGGCGAATTAGAAAATGAAGAATTAGATTATGTTTAGGAAAGATTTGAGATGCTGGATATTACAGAAAATGTTGATAAGAATCTAGTTTCATCAATTATAAAATCAGCTGAACTTGAGTTGAAAATATTGCCTAGCCACTTGAAGTATGTGTTTTTGGAAGACTCATCTACATTACCTATTATTATATCTTCAGAATTAAATGATTTGCAAGAGCAAAAACTATTAGATACATTGAAAAGATATAAGAAAGCTTTTGGTTGGACCTTAGCTTATATTAAGGGAATCAGTCATTCGATCTGTATGCACAGAATTACATTAGATGAACAATATAAACCAAGAGTTGATCCACAAAGGAGATTAAATCCAATGATAAAAGTAGTTAAGAAGGAAATTTTGAAATGGTTAGACACAAGAATTATATATCCTATTTCAGATAGTGTGTGGGTAAGTCCATATCATTGTATTCCTAAGAATGGAGGAGTGACCGTTGAAGAAAAAAAAAATAATGAGTTAATACCTATCAGTCAAGTTATTGGGTGGCGTATTTACATTGATTATAGAAAATTAAACATTACCACCAGGAAAGATCACTTCCCTTTACCCTTTTTAGTCCAAATAGTAAATAGACTTGCTGGGCAAAAATATTTTTATTTTTTAGATGGTTATACCAGTTACCATCTAATTCCTATTGCTCCTGAGCATCAAGAAAAAATATCATTTACTAGTCCTTTTGGAACTTTTGCTTTTGGAAGAATGTTTTTTGGATTATGTAATGCACCTGTAACATTCTAGAGATGTATGATGTCTATATTTAGTAAATTAATTGATGATATTGATGATGGATTGATGGATGATTTCTCTGTATTTGGAACATCATTTGA
>NW_018251932.1:245089-246347 GCF_001263595.1 Phalaenopsis equestris | reverse complement strand
AACTTAAATTATCTTGAAAAAGTTTTAGAGTTATGCGAAAGAACTAATTTGGTTCTGAATTAGGAGAAATGTCAATTTATGGTTGCAGGAGGAATTGTGTTAGGGCATAAAATTTCTGAAGATGGTATGGAAGCAGACCTTGCAAAAATTCAAGTTATATTTAAACTAACACCTCCTACTAATGTAAGAGAGGTTAGGAATTTTCTTGGACATGTTGGTTTTTACAGGTGTTTTATTAAAGATTTTTCAAAAATTACTAAACCACTATGGCAACTTCTAGAAAAGGACAAGAAATTTGAATTTACTAACAACTGTTTAACTGCCTTTGAGTTATATACTACGCTAGTAAAACTCTTAATGATGCACAAATTAACTATACTGTTACTGAAAAAGGGTTACTAGCCATTGCGTATGCTTCAGACAAATTTAGATCTTACTTAATTAGAGCTAAATGTGTTGTGCACACTGATCACTCTGCTATTAAATATCTAATGCAAAAGAAGGATGCCAAACCAAGGTTGATTAGATGGATACTTTTGATGAAAGAATTTGATCTTGTGGTTATTAATATGAAGGGAACTGATAATCAAATTGTTGATCATTTGTCAAGATTAGAAAATTATGAATTATCTGACATCGACAATGAAATTACAGATAGTTTCCCTGATGAACAACTTTATAATATTAACGTGTGAAAAATTGAGTGGAAAATACTATGGTATGCTGATATTGTTAATTATATTGTAATTGATATTTTGCCACCTATGCTGACATTTCAACAATAAAGAAGATGCAAAAGCATTGCAAAAGCATTTTTTTGGGATGAGCCTTATTTTTATAAACAATGTAAGGATCTGATTATGAGAAGATGTGTACCTTATGAAGAAATTGAGCTATTCATTAAGAAATGTCATGATTCTGAATTTGGAGTATTTTTTGGGATTGACAAAACTGCTTATTATTGGCCTACTATCTTTAGAGATGTTTATAGATACATAAAAACTTGTGATCGATGTCAACGAGCAGGCAATATACCTAGAAGAAATGATATGCCTCTGAATTTCATGTTAGAAGTTGAGATCTTTGATGTTTGGGGATTAGATTTCATGGGACCATTTATTCCTTCATTTGGGAACTTATATATATTAATTGTAGTAAACTACGTTTCTAAGTGGATTGAAGCACAAGCTTTACCCACTGTGACGCTAAAAGTGTTTCAAGATTTTTAATGAAAAATATTTTCACTAGATACGGAATG
>NW_018251932.1:241728-243344 GCF_001263595.1 Phalaenopsis equestris | reverse complement strand
CGGTTTTGGGCCTGATCATTCATGGATCAACTTATGGGCTTGGACACCCTTCCACAATTTTCTTACTTTGCAGTCAGTTCCAAGTGTCGTACAAAAATTGCCATAGTTATCTTTATTTTTATTGTGATTATAGTAGCTTTTATTTGAAATCATTGTTAGTTTGTGGTAGTATTAAGCTCTACTCTTATTTACCTTTGAATCATCATAAGAATTGGATCCATAAAGAAAAATTGGAATGCATTCGAACCTGAGCGAAACTGTGCAATTTTTGCCTTGGGCACCGACGGTGCCCTCGACACCGCCGACGACAAGTTTTTCGTGAGATTCCAGGAAAAATAAATACAGAGGCTCGCTGACGCTGACATCGACCCCGCCGATGGTGAGACCGACGAGAAGACGGTTTCTGGAGTTTGAATGGCCGGTTTTTGGTGTGGTTTGGCAGGAGTTACCCTTTTAAACTCCCAAATTTGATTCCTAATGTCATATTTCCCCCAAAAATGAAGTGAAACTCCACCAATTTCATTCTTATGGAGTCCAATTCCTCTAATAATCCCAGAGTGCGAGTGTTCAATCGGCAAAAGTTTATTTGTGCGGAAGCGCAATGAATCTTCAACAAGGTACTGATGAAGAAAAGATTGATCAAGGAACGAGAATTCGTAAATCAAGGATTGAATAATCCATCAACGGTAATTGAAGAGATGATAGTGCGGCAAAGATGGAAAGTGTTGTGCTATACTACAGCCGCTGTGGTTGTTCCCATGGTGAAGGAATTTTATGCAAATTTGCACGGAATCAACCAGAGAGTCATTTATGTACGAGGTAGATGGATCACTTTCACTCCTGCACTAATCAATGAATTATACATGATCGAGAATGTTCCTGTCTGCCACTATTCCAACTTCGTCCCAACAAGAAACCAGATGAAAGAAATTTACCAATATTTAACGGACGAAACTGACGACTAGGAAATGAGAGAAAATGGGTATGTTAGTTTTTTGCGACACTCCTAAATCCTGTTTCGAAATAATGACTCACACTTTTTCTTTTCTGAGAAACTGTTACCGACAATGAAGATCGATAAAGTTTCAAAGGAAAGAGCTATTTGTGTTCCTAGGTGAATTACTACATCCAAATGGGACTATCGATCGATATTGGATCTAAAATTATGAAGTCTGCTTTCGGTTTTGGGCCTGATCATTCATGGATCAACTTATGGGCTTGGACACCCTTCCACAATTTTCTTACTTTGCAGTCAGTTCCAAGTGTCGTACAAAAATTGCGAAAAGGTACTTCTACCTTGGAAGCCTTTGGACCCAACTGAGAGATTCCCAGATTTTGAAGATGAAAATGACATGACTAATATAGTAGATCAAACATCTCAGAATTCACTGCCATTTCAACCCTTAATTCCTGATAAGACTCTCGTGATACTGCGCAGAATCAAGAAATTGGAGAAGGAGGTACAAAATGTCATGAATGCAATTAATAATATCTATGATTTCTTTGATCATTTAGACTGGAGGATGAAAGAATATTTCTCTCACTCTGGACATTTAGAAGATAGTTTGATACGGCTGATGAGGAGGATGAAATTGATAGAAGAGGATTCTACTGAA
>NW_018251932.1:237035-241713 GCF_001263595.1 Phalaenopsis equestris | reverse complement strand
CCAACCCTTCTACAACCTCTTCGTTCATGTGCAATCAATGGGTGATCTCAGAGGAGAATCTAGTACTTAATCTGATGAATAGTAGATTTACATTACTACCTATCTGTCTATGTATGTAATTTAATTTGAACTTTGCATTTGCTTTGCTTTAGAATTATGTTTTTAGATCTCTGTATAGTTGAGGCTAAGCATATAATGTTTTATTTTCAGCATTTTGAGTGTTGTGGTTTGGATTGCGATGCTGAATTAATGTATTGAGGTTGAGAAAATACTAAACTTAGGTGTGTTATGTAATGTATATTGTACCCCTTGGAATTTATATATAAATGTTAATCACTTAAAATTATGTCTATAATGATTGAACGGATGTCGTTGAGGCTTGAAATTGATCGAAATCGCAAAAATCTGGAAATTGAACAAAATCAATAGAGCCCACCGACGACGCCCTCAATGCCGCCGACTGCGGATTTTTCCTGAGAGTTATGTTTAATTATAGAGCGCGTTGAAGGCGCCGAACACACCGCTGAAGGCGAGCTCGCAAAAAAATTCCTTTTAACCGCAATTTTGACCAGTCAACCGCCACTATTCTTTATCCGCTTCCTCCTAAATACACAATTTTTTATCTAGGGCTTGAGAGATCTTAGATTTGGGGCGATTTCAAGGCTTTTTGACACCATATTTGATCTTCTCTAGGTAAGAGCTTCAGTCCAAACTAAAAATATTTGATTTTCACCATGGATTTCTTCCACATTGAGGAGATCCAAAAAATTTGAGATTGTGAAGAAAATATTGGGAAGAAATTCATGGAACTTAGTGTTGAACTCTTAGAATTAGTTTTGAAGCCATTATTTGAATATTTGAAGTAAATTTTTCTATGATTGTTATTATATTGAAATGGCTCCACGCCAAAAGAGGAGAATTGAGTTCAACGAGTCTCGCTTCGTCAATGCGAAGGCTCAATCAAGATTTACTTTGGCATTTGAAGGAAAGAAGTGTATACAAGGTCGACTTTTTGAATGTCCGGGAGGAGAAATTGAATGAGTTTTTGTCGAGCGGAGGTGGAAAACTTCTGTTACACCACCAATAAGGTTGTTGCAAATATTGTGAAGGAATTCTATGCCAACATATTCTATTTTAAAGACAAAATCTTTCAAGTGCTTGGATTTTTAGTTGAATTTAATGCCGCTAGTATCAACACCATGTACGAAGTCCCAGACTCTTATAACTGCCACTATGAATCCTTCGGTACAATGGAAGGCCCCCTGAATGATGTGATCAACTTTCTCACTGATGAGAAAGAAACGTGGAAGATTAAACAACGAGAACGGGTAAATTTTTCTGCTTCCATGTTGAATGCCACCTTTAAGACGTGGCACTATTTTATTTCTTCTACTCTGTTACCGACCTATGACAATAGTGAGGTAACTAGAGATAGAGCTATTCTGAATTTCTGTATTCAGAATAATAGAAATATAAATGTGGGGAGAATTATTTTTAAGAATATATTGACTACGACAAGGAGTGAAACAAGTGGAGTTCTAGGACATCCTGACCTTATTTATGCACTTTACCGACTTTCTGGAGTGGAAGCTGAAGGGGATGAGTAATGGGTTCAGCCTATGAAACCCATTAGTAAAGCAAATTTGAAAACTTATGAATCCCATCAGAAATGGAGAACTGGAAGTAGGAGTCAAGAGCCTTCTACTAGTAGAGATGTCCCCTCTACAAGTTATGATCTTCCACCTTCTAGTTCTCCTACTTTCCCTGATTCGATGAACATGCATGGGTTGACCTTGTAGCAAAAGAGCATATAATTGATAATTGAAAAGATTGGTGGTTTAGAATGTCGATAGGATTACGATAGTGAGTACCTTCAAAGGAATTCAAATTTTGAGATAGTTTTTTAGAGATAGTTTTTTTATGAAGCTCAGGCCCGACACTACAGAAGTGAGCCTGATGTTACTTTCGCTGAGTGCCCCTGATATACTCATTATCAGCCCAATCTACCTGTTGAACAAGAAGATGAAGACATTTTTTGGAATTTTGATATCTGAATGTTTGATATCTGAATGTAATTGATATACTTGTACTTGTACTTTTATTTCTATGATCTTTTGTAATAGAAATGGATACTTATGTGTATTTGGACTTTCAATTTTTATTATTATGTTGTACTTGGATGATTTTTAATCTTTGTTATAAAGTTAGTGTGGTAGTTAAATTTGCATGTGTAGTATAATAGATGTTGAGTAGTATTTTATGTATTATAATGTAATGTGATTTTTATTTTTCATTTTAATTGTAATTGTTTTGTTTAGTATTATGGTTGTGTTAGGAAATATTATGTTTGTTTAATGTTTTAGTTTTATACTTATTTCAAAATTTCATTACCTAAAAATTTCTTTAATGATTTATATGTGTAGAAAGCTCCTAATGTTACAGACCAGGTGAAGCAGCAATTTTGAGAAGGACTGCAAAAACTTCAGAATGATGAAAATGCCTAAAATACTATGATTTATATTTAGAATTTTTCTTTCCACCTATATTATTTTATATTGAAAAATTTAAGTTTAAGGGAGGGAAGAAAAAGATTAAGTATTAGATGTCCTCTATTTAATTATTTTTAAAAATTATTTATATGACTTTATGTAGTGAATTTAATTCAGGCAACTATATTTTTGTAACTATTTAAATATTATGGTAGATTTAAAGAAATATTTTTGTAATGAAAATTAATTTTGTAACTTAAGATATTTAGTATAAGAGAATAGGACTATAGTTAACTATTTAAAGTAAAGGAAACTATATTTTGAAGTATTAAGAATCTGAAAATTCATTTGAGAAGAAAATATTGGGGCTTAATGACGTAAAAAACTATGAAATATTTATAAGGTAAATGAATGCTTTGAGTTTCAAATTTAGGGAAGTGAAGTTCAAAATCATTAAAGGCTATCCAGATATAGTAATCCTCACTTAAAAAAGGAAAAAGAAAGGATTGAAAATAATCCCTGAAAAGAAAAGAAAAATATATAGGATTGAAAGCAATCCAAATAAAAAAGAGAAAAGAAAGAAAAAAAAAATTATTATAGAAGTGAGGAGAAGCTTGAGGATATGCCTAATCAAAAATTGGCTTCACTAGACCTACCTAAAGGGAAAACCTTAATACATTCATGAACTTATATTTATGAATTAGATCTTTCTTTTACTAGTAGTGTTCCCATTTACTATCCTTTGGATATTCTAAGTGACTTAATATTGCAACATATAGTCATTCTTGAAATAAATAGAAGATTAGAACTCTTAAACTTGATGACTAGATGATCTGGTAGCTACAGAGTTAATTTAATTACTTGAATGTTTTCTGAAAATCTCACTATGGTATTTATCTATATCAAATTTATATTATTATTGAATTAAAATTTTACTACAATAGATCATAACTTTTATGTAGTACTAAAATTACTTGAAGACAAGTAATAGTTAAGTTTGGGGGATTTTGACCAAAGAAAAATATGTCGAAATTTTCATAGCTATTTTATACTGTTTTTGATGATATTGCACTTTAAAGAAAGATATTTTTGATGTTTTGTTGTAGGAATGATGAATTAGGGTCATTGGAGCAAAACGATTGAAAAGAAGTGAATTTGGAGCAAAAAGGACCAAAATGTGAAGAATTGAACTAGGGCACCGATGGCAAGCGCAACAACGCCAACGACAAGAATTTCCCGAGACTCCAGAATTAATTCACTTAGAAGGTCCGCCGCAGAGCCCCGCCGACGGCGCCCTCGAGGCTGCCGACGGCAAGCTCGGCGGGTAAGTCCAATTAAGCATTGGATAAGGACGAATTTTGGAGGGGTGCTTAGGAAACTCTTAGGAAAGCTCATCCAGAACTTTAAAAGAAGATTTTGGCCGAAAATTAGAGAGGTCCTGGATGTTGGAAAGGTCCTGGAGAGGGAGGAGACTCAAAATTAAAGTGTGAAACAAGTGTAGAGAGTCTAAATTGTGAAAAATTCTTCGAGAGATTGTAAGATTGGAGGGAAAGTAATAGACCTGCTGTAAAGAAACGAAGAGATTCAAAGGAACTTTGAGGAGTTTTCTTGGGGAGAAATTATTGATAAGTTTATTTACTTGTTGTAGTTTGTATGACATTGCTTTTATATTTGAATTTTGAGTTTTGTTGTGTTTTTCCCATGAGATCTGAGTAGTTTTCTCTGTCTTTCTCTTTGTCTTGAGTTTTGTGAAATGGTAATTTGAATTGGTGAAGCCATAAAAATGTTCAAGAAATTGTGATGATCTTTTCACTTTGATCTTAATTTACTTTCAACCTGGCCAATTGATTTGTTAAAATATGTTGAGTTTTACAACTAAAGTGAAGATTACATATAAGGTTTAGGGAGGTCAAATCCCTTGGAAATTGGGTGCAAAAAAATAGGTGTCGGCACTATTTTTGGTGTGGGGTTTGCCCATAAGAAGCTGTCGGTCATCGGAATTGAAATCCCGTTGCCCGCTTCGGAAGGACGTTCTTTTTTAAAAATTTTTAATTTTGAAAAAGATGAAGTCAAACTGACCCCATAATTTTCATAGTTTAAATGAAAGAGTGCTTTACCTCAAATCCTGTATCTATCCCGAAGGATGAACACAAGAATTGAGGGTGAGGCTCGATCAAATAAACTAAAGA
>NW_018251932.1:233031-233540 GCF_001263595.1 Phalaenopsis equestris | reverse complement strand
TATTTTCTGAATTTTTTAAATATCCTATTTATCTATTCAAACCGCGGGCTGACTGGATCCTCGGATCCGTCGAAAAGCCACGCGACGCGCTTTCATTTGACGCCGCCTTCTGAGTCAGCTGCCACACATCGCGCTGTATCGCTTTAGATGGTTATCCGGCTCGATCTCCGCCGTTCATTCAATACACGCGCGGATGGACGACATCCGTTCATCGTACCAGATAGCCTTAACCGAGAGCCGTTTATCTTAAAACCTTAAGATCTCTCTCATTTCTTAATGGATTTTAATGATTATTTTTTTAAAATGCTCGTCTTAAAAAGAAAAACACATCCATATGGTAAACATGCTATGACCCATTATAAATGAAGAGCTCGTAAAGGCTCGGGATAGTGAGTAAGGTTATACCTTTGCTCCGAGAGGTGTAGCCTCAATCAGAGATTCTTCACACCTTCGTTATACTCCAAAGAGCTTAGGGATGGAGTCTCTGGCTCTGGTGTAAGGCCTATATA
>NW_018251932.1:225626-230821 GCF_001263595.1 Phalaenopsis equestris | reverse complement strand
TTTTCTAAGACTAGTCAATAGGAAAGTCCTATGGCTAGACCTAGGCTACTAAAGAAGTTTCTAGACCTCAACCAAAAGTGAGGTCAACAATAGGGAAATAATATTATCGGGCGTAGAATTGGAGATTTTAGAGTGACAGACTAAAATCCCCAATTTAGTCCTATCGTTTGGGTGCTGTAGTGTAGATGTTAGTCCTCAGGCGAAGGGAACGTGGGAACTCTGAAGTGAGAGCCGGTATCCTCCCAACCTAGCTGCAGAATCAATAAACAAGCATAGGATTAGTCAATGTTCTTTATGCCTGGACCAAATGATAAAGAATAGGTATGCTCCTATTTGGCACAATACAAATTAAACTAATTCACTTTAACCATCACTACAATTTCTTGTCAAGGAGAAGGATGGTTTCTTATATATTGAATATCACATTAAAAACCTCATTAGCATAATTAGTTATTTAATAGTTTTTATAATTACATATTTATTTCAATTGCCTATTAGTGACAGATAAGCAAATTGAATTTCCTTGTTGCAATTAAAGTATTGCTTTTCTAAAATCTTAGTTTGTAGTTCTAATATTACTCCCTGTGGGATCGATATCTAGGACTCCATTAGAGCACTATATTACTGGAGCGATATGTATACTTGATTTGATAAGTGTGACTTTACAATTATTGAATATTTATTACATCCATATTTATTAAATCTATAACTGTTATTAAGTTCTGGTACAGTTGCTGAGGAATTAATTAATTTAGCTGCAGTATTAAATACGTATATTTTTAAGCATATATAAAGTCGCTGTCATCTCGTAACCCCCAAACTTTGTTTTCTTGTTTAATATCTTCTTCATAAATGTTGCATAACTTGTCATTTGTTCCAAAGCTTCAGCACAAGGAATATTTATTGTTAACTTCTTAAGTAGTTTCATGAACTTTGAAAATTTTTTATCTAACTCATAGTGTCTAAGTCTTTTAGAAAATGGCGGTGGTGGTCTTTCTAAATTGATTTTAGTTGGAGATATGAATTTTTCTAGATCCCTAGAAACATTTTTTTTAGGTCTTTTAGATTCTTTATTTCTCTCACAACTTTTTTTTTTCTAACCACACCTAACCACACTTCTAACCACACCCTCTATCTCTCTTTCACTTCTTAATTGAACAACGTCTATTTGTTAATCATTTTTCTCTTTAGGGTTGATCTCAGTGTTGCTAGGAATGTTCCTTGGGGTCTATTGCAAAGTTGTTAGTAATTTATCCAAGTTGATTCTCTATGTTTCTGATCGCGGCATTTTGACCTTGCAACTGGTTTCCCATTTACAATACCACTTCTTCTATAGACATCTTCTTATCTTCAAATTGTTAATTATTGTAAGAGTCCCATGGATATGAAGGTCTATAGTTTGTGTTCTCTTGATTATTCCAACTTCCATTAGGATTTGCATGATTATTTTCCCATTGTTGGTTTCCACCCCAGTAGTATGATGCCAGTTAAAATTAGGATGGTTCTTCCAATCTGTGTTGTAAAAGTTAGAATACGGGTTTTTTAAGGTACTTAAAGTCTTTTATGATAAGTTAGAATCAACCATATGCCATAATGAACTTTCCTCATGTTGACCTCATTTTTGGTTGAGGTTTAGTTTTTCCTCTTTAGTAGCCTATGGTCTAGCCATATGACATTCCAACTGACTATTCTTAGAAAACTAGAAAAGGAACCCTCACAATTAGAAGTTTTACACTTCTCTTTACTTAACTTGAAATTCCACATATTGGTCCTAACCTCTAGCACTTCGTAGGTGGGGTCATTATGGGGGAACTCAAGATAACCCTTAGGACTGCTAGACCTTAGAGTTGACCTTGAGTTTTGGTCTAGGGCTAAGGCACTCACTTGCAATCACTTACACTCACAATCACTCAATACCCTAAACCCAGAATTCTTCTAGGCTTTGGTCCCTTGATGCTTTTGGGAGACTCCTGTAGGTGGTCCCCTTAACCCATTAGCCCTCGGCTACGACTTGGCTAAAACCACTACATAGAGGACCCAAAATGGGGTTTCCATTTGTCCATGGCTTATTGATGGTGTTGGCAATCAAACTCTACCAACATAGCCAACCAAGTCTTTTGCCTCTAAATTCCCCCAAATTACCTAGATACATATGGGACGCCAAATTTGGCCAAAATTCCCAAATCTACCCAAAATACCCAACTTGGTTCAAAAATTATTTCAAACACCTTGAAAACACCCAAACAACCCAAAATCACCAAAATTGGCCAAATTATCAAAATACCCTCCTTACCCCAAAATTCCAAATATTCCAAAAAATCCCAAAAATTCCCAAAACACCCCAAATATTCCCAATTTCTTTTTTCTTAACTATCACATGATCCAATTTGGCCAATTTGGCCATCTTTGATCATAACCCCCAAATTGCTCTTTAAAGGCCCATATTTTCCCCAAATCACTCTAAATGTTTATAAAATTTGTCTCAATTTACCCCAATTTCAATTCTAAACTCAAATTCACTCTTGATGTGACAAATCTAGACAAAATCCAAGATCAATTAGTCCATCATTTGAACCCAATTTTGATTTAGATCAAAACCCCAATTTTGGCCCCATGACTTGGTTCCACCAAATTGAACTCATAGCCCACTCAATTGGCCACAATTTGTGTTGAAAAACCTTCATAAAATATCCATACATCAAGATTGACCTTCAAATAGCCTTGGTGAGGCCTCAATTTCATTTGATTTCAACCTAAGTCCAAAAGCCCCTAATTTTTCCCAAATTGGCCACGTGTCAAAATCTCACCAAATTGACGGCCTTTGCCCCAAAATTTCCACTCCACCCCTTCATAAAAAGTCTTCAAAACATCTCCCTTAATCATTTGAACAATTCAATTTGGACTTAGCCCAAGGCTAGTCCAACCTAGACCCATGTCTAGCCTAACATGCCCAAATTGACCAAATTTCAAAAATCCCTCAAATTGACCTACCAATTGAACTCAAAATCACTTCAACCCTTTACCAAAAATCTTCATAACAATCATCTACACAATTTCTATCAATCAATTGGGTCAATTGAAATGGCTAACCTATCACAAACCCAAGCTTTGATCACTTGAACCCACATTGAACCCATGTATTATAGATGGCCTAACTACCCCAAAGTCACCAAATTAGTGACTCTACAGCCATTAGTTGGACCTAGTGACCAGCCTAAACCTCTTAAAACCACCTAAGCTAACCCATGGACCATGGTTCCCCTAAATGAAGGGATTTCTTGCCATATTTGCTTAAGCTTCGGATATTTTTGCCAAAACAAAGCCTAAATACATTAAGTTGTTGTGATATATTCCTCTGGCTCACCTGACCTAACCCCCCCAGCCCCCCCCCCTGGGCCGCCCAGCCAGCCTAGTGGCCAGAAAATGGCCAAACCAAGAGCCAAACCCATGGGATCAAACCTAGTTCGAACTTAGAGGCCACATCATCCAAATTGAAGCTTAGAGCCTCTCTGCGCTCAACCTAGGCAGCACATTTCACCCCTTAATTGGCCATGGCAGCAAGCCTAAGGCCATTTTTATAAAAAGCTCCCCTCCACGACCATGGAGGGAGAGCTGAAAATTCCTCTAAGAGACTTCCCCAAATTGATTTCAAAGCTTCTTTGAGACCTCCTCAGTGCAACCTAACCACCACAATGCCCTGGATCCCCTTGCCAAAGCCCATTGTTTGAGCTTAAAACCTTGCCATAGACAGAACAAAGCTCTCCACACCTCTAAACTCCACTAAACTCAAATTAAACTCATCCACACCTTCACCACATTGAGAGAAGCGAAAGCCCTATCAAATCCCCCTTCCACATAGCTCCTAGTATAACTCTAAACCAACACCTGAAATCGGCGTTGGTATAATTTTGGTCTAAGCATTTCACCAAGGCTAGAGGTTCAATCCCTAGCCTCCTTGGATCCTAACAAACATGCCAAGAATCTCTGATTTAAGCTTCGCTTCTCTGAGCCAAGTTATAAAACTTCTCCTCCTCCCGAGCCTATTTTGATTCTCCAATTGATTAGGCTTAATTTAATTGCATAATTACCATATGGATATGTTTGTCTTACTTAGAAAAGTCCATAGAATAAAAACCAAGGTGATTTGGTTGATTCTAGGCTTAGATCTTAGGATTTTAGTGCGGACGGTCACGGGATCACCCTATTGGGGATGATGATGGAGAGCTGTCTGATCGCGCGTGTATCAGATGGACGAAAGAGATCAAGCCGGACAACACTTCCTTACATGAACCGTAGGTAGATTCAGTGGCTACATGGATGGCGGCATCCAACTAGAGCGTGCCACACGTACTTTCGGAGCTGTCTAAAATACAGTCCATGTCTAGGATGATGTGGTGTCGCGCGTTTAAATAGATAAATAGGGGATTTAAAAAATCATAAAAATGATCCCTAACTTTAAAAATTCATATTTTTGTGTAGAAAAATCATAAAAAAAAAATAAAATACTCACTTGCTTAGTGAATAGAGGAGAACAATGTAGAAAAAAATTTAAGTCCATTTGATGCATATTTTATTTTTAATTAATTAAACACTAATTTTGATGGTTTGATTCTCCATGCATGTAGTGATATCACCATGACTTGAAATTTTAGCATGTTGTTGCCTCTGTCTTAGGGAACATTCCTTGATTTTTCCAAAGTCAGAGGAGGTCCCTAGACAGAGAATCATATTTTTTTAACTTTATGGGCATTATTTGCTTAAAATAGTTATGGAAATTAGCATGTTGCTTAGAAAAATCCAAGAAAATTTTGAAAGGTTTATGATGACCAGAGAACCTTCAGAATAATTTCTTATGAGCCAAGTCATTCAAAATACACCTAATCTTTACAAACCCTAAATCACTAAGATAATTAATTTTGAAAAATAGGAATAACATAATGACTTGATTTTTGATCTCCACTTTTATTTAAGATCCAGAGAACTTTTCAAAAAAAAAAAAGGAGAAAATAATGAAGATGAGGCAGAATAATTGAAGAAGTTGGACTCTCTACTAGTTTGAAATACTTTTGTTTTTTAATGTAATTGTGTGGATTTGATTTACTTTACTTTGCTTTAGAACTCTATTGACTTTGATTTTGTATAGTTTTGTGTCAGCATTCTAGTGTTGAGTTTAAAATAAAAACTTGATTTTTAAT
>NW_018251932.1:225056-225513 GCF_001263595.1 Phalaenopsis equestris | reverse complement strand
AACAATTATAATATTTTTCCTGATTTTCTAAATAAAGATACTAAATTTTAAAGCTTAAAAATATTTTTTAAAGGCTAAAAATGGGTTTTCACTAAAAATAATTCCAATAAATCAAATAAAACTCCAAAAAATATAAAATTTTGTCCTCTAAGTTCTTTAAACATAGGAAGATTTTACAAAAATATAAAACTTAATTTCTCCCATTTAGAATATTTTAGATTTAATAAATACCCCATAACTTAAAATAATTCTTAAAATCCAAATAAAATTCAAAAAATCATGAAATTTTGTCCAAAGGCTTCTCGAGTCTAGGTCTACCTCCAATAAAAATGTCAAGGGGTTAGGATTTACCTTGGTCAAGTTAGGAATTTTCTTTGAAAAATCCTATTTTTTACATGAAAATAATTATATAAATTAAATTAAATTTTTAAAAATCACATTTTCTCCTCTGATGTCT